>NC_141149.1:97823167-98127000 GCF_053477565.2 Lygodium microphyllum | reverse complement strand
ACATACCAAGTTTGTTAAGCATTGTGATGAGTGCCAACGCACAAAAGTTCCTATATAAAAGGACAAAATGGAGTTAGCACTAGTAATAGCATGGCAACTATTTGAAAAATGGAGCATCAAATTCATTAGACCCATTAGTCATGGTACTCAATACTCTCATGCAAAATACATCATTGTAGCCACCGATTATCATATGAGGAAGAATGATGCAAGGACTACTACTAAATTTCTTTAGGAGCAAGTTATTTTTTGATTTGGCTACCCCATTGAGTTAGGTAGTAATTAGGATACACAGCTCATCAATTAGGTGATTAGGCATCTTTTGTCTACCTTTTGGTTATTCATGGAAAATTGTTGACATACTATCCTTAGGCCAATGGTCAAGTAGAGGAAACAAAAAAAAAATAGTCAATGTACTGATGAAAATTGTTTCTACTTCATGAAGTGATTGGGGAAATAAACTATTGGCAGCCCTATGGGTGTATTGTAGTACTTCTAAATGGCGGACACATGCCATTGAAGCTAACATACGAAACAAAAGTGATATTGTCAGTCGAATTCTTTGCTCCAAGCTTGTGGATAGCTGTATGAGAGAGATGGGAAGGTTAGAATGGTGCGCAGATCGGAGGCTATATGCTCGCGTAGTGAATGCCGAAAGGTCCCCAAGAACAAAAGAACTCTACTTTTTGCACAAAACTCAAGGTAAAAAGCATGCACGACATGAACAAGAGACCAATTGGGTGCAATCTCCCCCCATGCCTTGTATGAGTGCTCCACAAAGCATGTATTTTATGTATTAATCATCTTCAAGCTCAAATAATAGCCCAAATTACAAAATAGCATGCTTTTGGCTTTTGAGTTTGCTTTAGCACAAAATAGAAATAAAGCTAATGGGCGGGCGCCCAAAGAGTCAGGCGTACCCAATACAATGTCCAAATACAAATATCATAATCGTGCGCCCATGCACATACAAAATAATAAATAAATATCCAATGCCTCAATAAATAGGCGAGACAAAATATAGGTGCCATGCCTAAGGTATGCACCCATCAAAATATAAGTGATAACTCGAATACACGCTATCCTCCAATGCTTTCCTCCGCCACTGCTACTATCTCTACACATCAACTGAAGCATTCACAATCGTTAGTAAAATAATACAATTAAACCAACAAAAGTGAATACCTAGCAGTCTTCAGCTACATAAATAAATCAACTGGTTAGAAATCAATCCTAACCTTAATTTATTACGAGTGCGCACTCTAAACCCATAAACGTTTATTAATTTAATATGTATTTTGCGGAATCACCCGCTATGGAATCACCCATGTACACACTAAATTAATGAAACGCCCGAAAAGGATAGGCGTCCCCATCAACTTCTCGCACAAAGAATCCACTTTGTGTATGAGCCCTGGTCAACAAAGTTTACGGAATCCACCGTAAAACCTCACGGAATCCACCGTGGCACGGAATCCACCATGGCACGGAATCCACCGTGAAATATACCTCCTGGCATCATACCCCCGGGGTGGGATAGCACTGTCCTCAATTGCTATTAGCTCAATGTGGAGCTAACAGAGTGGGGAAAGCATTTAAGTCTCTAGCGTGCATCCATTGGGCTTCCTCTACAGGATGGTTTTTAAACTTGACTAAATATCTAGAATATCTTTAGCCAGTTCTAGTGGTCATAAAATCAGTATCTAGGATAGCTTCAGGTTCAAGTATTTCAGTCTCTTCATCTAACAAAGGTGGGTTTTCATAAACAGGGTGTACAGGTAATTGGCCTCTAAAGGGTCGTAATAAACTAATGTGAAATGTGTTAATTTTTCAGTGAGGTGGTAATTCTAACTTGAATGCATTGTCATTGATTTTGTGAACGATCTTAAATGGTCCATAGAATCTAGGTGCTAATTTCACAACTGGGTGTTTATGTACACTTTGTAATCTACGTTTTTCTATTCTCAACCAAACATAATCATCAACTTTGAAATTCATTGCTTGTCTTTTCTTATTGGCTTGTTTGGTATATGATTGCTGGGCTTTAGCAATCATGTCTTTAACCTCATAAAAAATAGTAGCGTGCATATTAGCAATATCATTAGCACTCTGAATTCTATTTGATAAAGATGCAACGGGTGTAGACAATCTATAACCATAAATCACTTCAAACGGTGCTTTCTTTGTAGATGTGTGTGGTGTATTGTTATATGCAAACTGTAGTAAATGCAAATGTGTGTCCCATGTCTGTGGTTTGGAAATAGTGTAAGCACGTAAAAGATCTAAAATAGTATTGTTAGTGGCTTCTGTTTGTTCATTAGTTTCAGGATGAAATGCAGATGAGAAATCAATCTTTGTTCCTAGGTTAGCAAACAAAGTAATCCAAAAGTTGTTACAAAATCTAGAATCACAGTCAGTAATAATAACTTTTGGTAATCCATGATTAGTGAAAACAGTTTTCAAAAACAATTGTGCTGCTTGAGATGCTGTTAAAGTTTTATTACATGGAATAAAATATGCTTGTTTACTAAACCTGTCTACTATAGTCCAAATCATGTCATGGTTAGCTTTAGTATTAGGTAAACCAATAATAAAATCCATAGAAATTTGTTCCCATGATCTTGATGGAATAGATAGAGGCATAAGTAATCCATACTGTTTACCATGATGTCTCTTAACTCTTTGACAAATCAAACATATTAACATGTTCAAGAGCCTAAAAACCCAGCTTGCAACCTTAAGAAGAATATTGATGAAGATGAAGGAATAACCGTACTACTTGCAAGTGTAAACAAGGATCCATATGAGAATCTTGTGTCCACCCTAAGTAATGTTCCAAGTCTCTCACTTAAAGATATTGAGCACTCTCTTTTTGATGAAGAGAACAAATAGAAGAACAAGAATGCAAAAGATGGTATTCCATCATCTAGGGAAAATCTCTTATACACCAAAGGAGCTGCTAGACCCAAAGGAAGAGATTGAGGATTTAATACTGACAACAAAAATTGGATGACATGTCATTATTGTGGTAAGACTGGCCATATAGCCAGTTAATGTTTCCATAACAAACGAGCAGAACCGATGCAGAATGATCACCACTAGAACCAATTCATGAATGAAGAAGAAAAAGAAAAAGATGCTTCTACTACCATCAACAATTCTGACAGATTATTCTAAGGAAATTTTTTGTGTCTTTTATATGTTTTTCCCATAGAGGATCTCTAGGTTTCCCTTAGTTGATTTGCTTTGTAAAAACCCTTGCCAAAGGTGTAAAGTTTCAAGCTTTAACTTAACTAGGCTGCCTATGAGCTAGTCTCCCGTGCCATGTTATCATGTAGGTGGGGCAAAAGCCAACAAGTTTAAGAACTCATCATTTGAGGAGAGTGTTGAGAAATAGACAAATGATGTATGCTCCAAGAAGAGATGTCCTGAATCCCATATGCATAGTGAGGAGAGTGGAACAAATGAACTACTATAAAGCATTGTACTTGTAAGATGAGTAATGTAACATGATGGTAATTTTGTCATTTCAGTAGAGAGTATGAGTCATTGTCCAACCATAGAAGACTGTGTTTATGAGTCCAAGCTAATCAATCTTGAAACCTAGTTCCCTTGTGTGATATTCCATCTTCAATTCTATGTCTTCATGAGTTCACTTTATCTCTTCAAGCCACCATAGCCATGCTCTAGATCCATTGTTCTAACAACATGAAGGGAGGGGGTATTTTTATCTTTCAAGCTTCAAAGCTTCAATGGATAAGAGAAGTAGATAAATTTTGAAAGCAACAGGAGGTCTTCATTTTTTCCTTTTGTTGTGAAGGGGAGGAGTGTATTTATAGGCATGAGGGGGAGCACGCAATTGACTCATTCTTTTGGCTACTTGTCAAGAGCCAATTGAGCTTTATTAAAAATGCATTTTCATTGCCTACTTGTTGGATGGTAGCATGGGAATGATAATTTTATGCTTTCTCTCCCTCCAAGCATTAAAAACATATTTTTTTCTTCAAAACAACTTCATCTACGGGTTTTTAGCCAAGTAATTACCTTAACTTATCTAGTTTATAAAGTCATGCCATACTCTTTGATACTTAACTTACTCAATATCATGCTCATCCTTGCGCATTCTTCCTCTACCGATTAAGGCTTTTACAACTTGTCTTGCGGTTACGAAATCAATGCAATCTTTGACGCATTAAATGGAATTGGGAATGCCAAATCAAATATAATGTGAAAAATTTTATATGATTAAGCCATCTGATATTATTTACAAGGTGTTTTTGCTGCCATACCAGATGATGCCTCTAAAGTTACTATGGATGCTTTGAGTCACCACATACCTAAAATTTATCCGGATACTATTGATGTTCTGAGTACCCCTATAGATGAGATCTTATAGGAGCTGTAGAGGTGTCAACCGCCAAGACCCACACACCGCTTATTGTTCAAGCATTTCAAGTGAGCACTAATGGCTACCTCTCACATAGCTGACATGCTATCCTTCTCTACAAGTGTAGTGAGCTTACCTTGATGCCTGATCGAGTTGCTTCCTCTCTCAAGCACTCCAATAGCTCCATGATTCTTGATGCAAGCTCAAGCATCCTTAAGCCTCCACCTCCAAGCTCCATCCTCCATACCCACATGCGAGACAAGAGAAGAGAAGAGAAGACGAGAGAAGAAGAAGGGAGGAGACGATGTAGAGCTTCACCTCCTTGATCCCTCACCCTCACACACTCGCTTTCTCACACTCTTACACTCCCTCCCTCAAGCATACACAAGCAAGCAAAGATAAGAGAAGAAGAGAAGAAGGTGAGTCTCTTGTTGCCACATACCAAAAGAATGAGCTCTCATTCCTCTTTTGAACTTTATATACAAAGCCCTAAATCCCCTTTGGCCGATCATCCCCTTTTTACATGGCTAACTATAGCCTAGCCATTTTTTCCATTGTTTTCCTATCTTCCTAGCTTCCTTCCTACCACCCATCTACATTTACAATTTGAATGGGATCAGAGCCTAACGCTCTTAAAATAAATCATGGTGTGCCTTGCACTCTTTTACAGAAGTATTGACTTGCACTTTTTCTTGTGTACCTCTCCTTGATTTAGGACTTTTCCACACTTCTTGTGTTTCTCAATTTTTCTTGGCGTGCCTTCTTTCTCCATTCCATTTTTGCCTTGGCCCTATCTTCTACTTTAGATTTTTTGGATTTTCCACCTTGTTCATTTGAGGGTTAGCATTACCCCCCTCCTTGTTGAGTGCCAGTCCCATGGATTTTGCTGGGTGGTGAGTCGAACCGTGGTGCTAGGATAGCCAGTGGCTTTTTGAGGTTATATACAAGTTGTGTTGGGGTGTGGGTTTGAGGGATTTATGGAACTACAAGATTATTGAGTTGGGAATGAACCTTGGTGTTGGAGGGATTTATGGACTTGTTAGAGGGATATATGGAATTGCAAGGCCCTTGCATTGGATATGATCCCTAGGGATGGAGGGATTTTTGGAGCTGAGAGGCCCTTGCGTTGGATATGATCCATGGTGCTGGAGGGATTTATGAGCCTATTAGAGGGATTTATGGAGTTGCAAGGCCCTTGCATTGGATATGATCCATGGTGCTAGAGGGATTTATGGACCTATTGGAGGGATTTATGGAACTGAAAGGCCTTTACATTGGATATGATCTCTAGTGTTGGAGGGATTTATAGACCTATTGGAGGCATTTTGGGAGCTGAAAGGCCCTTGCGTTATTTATGGACTTGAAAGGCCCTTATATGAGCCTTGGTGGAAGGTGTGCTGGAGGGATTTATGCCTTTGAAATTGACAATGGTGTTGGATGGATCCCAGTGAGGAGAGAGGCTGATGGGCGAATTCATCTTTACAATTGAATATGGTGTTACATGGATCCGTCTCCTGGCCCTTCGTGGTTGACTTCTCTTGCGCTATTCCAAATGAGCTTCTTCATTCACTTTTTGATCGGGGTTACCTTAGTGTGCTCCTGCTTTGTTTCATCGGCATGGTGACATTATCGCATAAGATGGGGAGGAGTGCATTGCATGGATGATGGGGTCTCCAAGGTTGGTGGTTGGGATCTTTGTTTGTAAATGAAAAGAAAAGAAGCTACACTACCTAGGTGTGTGTTCCATTGTCATGTGGTGCATTGGGCGTATGCTAGTGGGACTGGCAGCAAGCCTGGGCGTTGCCACTCACATGAGGAATTAGTTTGTACATAAGGAAGGTGAGGTGCATGTAGATTAGGGTGACATGCCTAACCATAGGCAAGTATTACCTCCCTAGGGGTGTCCTGCCCTTGATATGCCGCCATAAGCATGAAGTGGGGGATCAAAATGAGGCTAGGGGGTAGGGACAGAGCCGGTGGATCAAAGCCACCAGATACTCCTAACTTGATGACCCCTAAGTGCAATGACTATGGTTGATGTGCAACTTTCAGTGGCGACGTGTGATATATTTTTCTTTTTCTTTTTCTTTCTTTTCTCATTAAAAAAAAAAAAGTTACATATTCATGACAGAAGTTTAATCTTCGTCATCGAAGTGAGGTGGAGAAGGGAGCTTAATAGAATTATTAAGGAATGGGTGGCTTTGGAGATACCCCTTGAGTTTTAGGTGAACTTGAGGGGTGGTGGTGGAGAGGAATAGATGATTGCAGCAGGTGAAGTGGCTATCATTCATGTCCTCTAGTAGAGCTAAGAAAAATGAAGGCAATAGAGCCACTCGCATCATTAGTCGGGTCATTATGCAACTATCTTTTGCGCTAGGATCAAAATGGAGTACTTGGAGGCCACACTCCTAGGAGGTGGGATCTTGCCTAAGGAGTATCCTAAGTAATCTAAGTTAATTACAAGTAGTAATAAAGGCAGAGTTAGGGCATGAAGAGAATCCGTTTAGTGAATTGGATTAGGATATCATACAAGTTTTCTTGTGTGAAGATGAGGGCATCTTCATATGTAGTACAATGAGGGTTATAGATCATAGGGAAGTCATAGCGGCCGTGGACAATGGAGTCAAAATCCACTCCAACCCTCCGAGGGTAGGGCATGAAGGTTGGGTCATTCTTCTCGAAGGGTTGAGTGTTGCAAAAGGCCATCCAAGTGTCCATGTTGGTGTCACAGACCCTTCTTCTCCAAGCACATTGGCATTCATAGCCGGGCATGGACCTTGGTACTTCAAAAAATTTATTTTACAAAAATTTTGCATCTTCAATGGCCCAAAATGTGGGGTTCTGTGCTCTCTTCTCCAGCCACTTTGTCCAAGCTTTCCTCCAATGTTAATCACCTCCTCCACCACCTTGATGGGTAAAACCCTGCGCAGGGTAGTGGGGAATTGGAAGTGAAGGTCGAAGGGGATCCTTTCCTCTCCCAAATTACAAGGTTGGCATGGAAGCTTGTTGGGGTCTCATCCACACATAGTGGGATAGGTGCATGGGATGCCCTTACTCCCTTGGCATTCCATTTATTCCCTATCTCCTCCACCATTTGTTTTCTTCTTTCCCTTAGTGCTGCCTTTCTTTGTATAGAGGTGTCTAGGTATTGCTGCTCTTCAAGTTGCGGGGAAGGAGGCAGTGGGACCAGCTCCTCTTCCTATGATCCCATTCCAAAGTTCTCATCCACTTCACTCTCATGGCTTTGCCCTTGTTGTTCTCCTTTGGTGAACCCGAGCGCATCCACGTCCTGTGAGGTTAGGCCTACCAATAGGAGATAATGGCATTGCTCTTTCAGAGTTGGGCCAACTCCACTAGGTTGTAGAGGCATTTATAGTCCTACTTTTAGTGCTCTACGAGCCAATCCCAGTTTCTTTTTTATTGCTTCTATGGACTCTCCTTCCTTTTCTTGAGTGACGTCTAGTAGGGTATCTAGGAAGGCGCATTGTTGGGTTTGGAAGCTCACTTGGGCGGCTATCGCTCTACTTTTAGCAAATATCATTTTTTTTTCGACTTGTGCAAGATGGTGTGCCAAGGCTTTGACTCTTTTCTCATTCTAGCTAACCCATTCTTCTTCCCTCTTGTTCAATTCCTCCAAGCCCTCACCTTGCCTTTGTGACAAGGGCACTATTAGCGGCTCCTGCCTTTTCCATTTTTGTACAAGTTCTTATTTTTCTTCTATTAGGCACTCAATCTCTTTTTTTATTGTTTCTTGTTCCTCCCTTTCTCTTTGCATTCCACACTCTGCTTCTTCTTTCTCTTGTTTCCGTTCTTCTTGCTCTTGTACTCTCTCTACTTCTAGCGTGGCAAGCTCTTCCATGCTCTCTTGGAGTTTTATCATTTGTGTTTTGAGCTCCGCTTGCTGTAGAACTAGGAGTTTGTATTCCCTTTGCATTGCAACCAACTCTTGGATCTCTTCCTCCAGTCTTTTTTGCCATTGTTCTTCCTTTTCTTTCTTGGCCCTCAGTTCTCCTTTTAGCAAGTGGATTTCTTTTTTCTACGAGGCCAATTGGTGGGTCTTCTCTAGTTGGAAGGCATTTGATGTTTCCAGCTTTGCCATAGTCTCTCTTCTCCTCCTTTTCCCTTTCTAATTGAGTGCAGAGCTCCCTGACATGCTTGTCCTAGTCTCAACGGCTTGTGGCTCTATGGTGATAGCATCTATTCTGGGTCGCTTGGGCCCCTGTTGAGATTCGGCGTCTGCAGGAGCCAATCTTTTCACTCCTGTCATTGGGGTTCCCGCACTAGAGGTGGGCATTGGGGTATATGCCTTATCGACCAAGAAGTTCACCCATGCCATGAGGTTGTTGGCATCCATTGTGGTTGGGGTGCCTAGCATTGCTGTGATGGACAAAGTATTGGGCAAGAGGGTAGACGATGGGGTCAAGTGGAGTGCGGCTTTGCCCTTTCCTTCAGAGATGACGGGTAGAGATAAGTCTTCTAATGCTTGGGCACTGACTGTCCTACCAAGGTAGGCTCATTGTTTCTAGTTCCTCTTGCTTGCACTGTTGTTCTATGAACATGTGCATAGCTTGTGCCAAGTCCTCCTCTTCTTTCCTTCTCAACTCCTGCTCTTGTTCAACAACTTTTCTGCTTCTCTCTTCTCACTCAGCCTTGGTTTTAAGTAGGTCCATTTCCTCTTTTTCTTCCTCTCTTCCTTCTACTTCTTCTTTGTCATCTTCTTTTTAGGCGTCTTTCCCTTCCTCTTGCTGGATGGAGCTTCTTGCTTGCCCTCTTCTTCACTAATTGTCCTCTCACTTGATGGTTCTTCGTCTTGACAAGGAGGTGACCTCTCAGGTGATAGCCTTGGGCCGAGGGCTTCTTCCTGTCAGTTCCCTTTGATGTTGGGGATTCTCTACCCGCTTGTCTACTTCCAAGGTCGAGTGTCTTGGCTGATTGGTCTATGGTTTCATGACATAGTCGTTCCAATCCACTTCATGCAATGAATGAGTCACCATGCTCTCCAACACAGGGGCGCACTGATCCTATGCATAAGAGAATTGTATCTTAGGCTAGAGAAGAGGGCTTGGATCACCTTTGCTTGCAATCTGAGCTTGGTGTCAGGAATGTCCTGAATACTTATGCCATCATTTGTTAAGACACTTTCCTTCTTCATCCCCAGCATGGCATAGACATGTCTTTTATGCCCGGTTCCAACCCCAATGTCTTCTCCACTAAGGCCTTGCTGAGCGGGACCTGCACCTGCTTGATTCCTTCCCTGCTTGCCAAGGACACTATCCCACTCTCCTTATCGCAGTCATACATCCTGAGGAATTCCACACACCTAGTGTGGTCAGGCTCTTGCTTGAACTTTTCAATATATGTGGCAAGGTTGCACTAATCCACGATCCTCTTGACGACTTGCTCGCTGGTCACCACCCCTTCAATGTTGTGGATGATCCTAAACTTGAGCTGGTTGTATGCCCAATTTTCAAGGGATAGGCTGTACTTTGCTCTTTCCTCTTTTGTGAAGGGTAAGCAATGGGCTCAATCTTTGCTGCTGTGACATCTTCACCTCCTGTCATAAGCCATGGTTTTCCATTAGTGCTTTTCCAAATAGTTACTCACTGAAAGAAAAGACTTCATGCTTGGTAGATTAACTTATTTTTAGTACATAATTATACTTTTTCCTCCAAGCAGCCTAATTCTATTGCTTCAACTTTTATTGTCAATTCCTTAGTCATAAGTTGCTTCATCCTACCATTGAGGTCCCTCATGTATGATTTTCTTTTATGGTTTTTCTTATGTGTTTGGTTTGTTTCACCTAGCTCCTTTATAGTTTTTCTTATGTGTTTGGTTTGTTTCACCTTACCTCCCCCTCTTTGAATTGAGAAGAATCCTTCATAGGATTAAAGGGTTAGAGGATGAAGGGCGTTCATCACATAATCTTAGTGCTTTACCTTTGCATGAGTCAGGCGTAGAAATTCAGATTATACTCAAAATTAGCATAGCCATTAATGTCGAAAGGGCGAATGCCTACATGTGTAATGTAAGTGAGGATGTAAAGCAAGAAGTCGTCGAAGTCCACTTGACTAGAGACATGCAACTCCTCCTCAGTGAGGCTATGATCTAAATAAGGATGTCCCTCAATGTGCTCTTCTAAGGGTCGATTACGAATGGAAGTTAACACCCTAAAGGAAGTTGGAGCGACGTCATATTCAGATGCCTTGATTGCGTATTGTTGTCCAACATTGGTCATTATTTGGCACCCCTCTAGCTTCCATTGTAGGCATAAAGTGTACAATTTTTGCAAGAAGGAGGAGTCATGGTCGGTAAGATGTTTCAACTTCTCAATTTCTTAGTTTGTGGCCATGATTGTATTCTTGCTATACAATGAAATGAGATGTTGCTTGATTGCTTACTCCTAGGATATCTGTGTTGCAATTAACTCTTGAGCTGATTCGGAAGCCTTAATGAATAGAAATTCCGACTCCTCCCAAGAGTAAGGGAGTGTTCATACTTCCGTTGCTATAGGTTCTTGCAAAAGGCCTAAGTCTAGTCGATCATAGCTTTTAGCCAAGGTCATGAAAGTAGCGTCCAAGCGTCGGAGGTAAGTAATCAATTCATCCCTCGTATTTTCAGCTAAGTTCACGTCCAAGGTTAGAATTGATCGTCGCTCATAAGAGGGTCAAAGGTTGGTGGGGGATTGAGGCTTAACAATACTAGAGAGTTCAACAGCTAATAGTTGGAGTTTTGGTTACTCTTTAGGTTGAAGCTTGGCCTCACATTCGATGGGTTTGGTGGTAGTTGTGGTTGTCATGCTACTAGATGCATTTGAGATTGGAGGGGTATCATCAGCACTAGAGCTAGGCATTTTGCTAGGAGACAGGCTGCGATTTTGGACAATAGATTGGTTCAAGCCCTATTGATTTAGACTTTGGAGGTTCTATGGACTTAGCATCTTGATTCTCTTGTGTTGTGAGGGTCTTTGGCATGATGTTTCGTGTGGTCAAGCTTGAGGGTGGCATTTGAGTACGGCATTTGGTTGTTTTGGCTTTAGGCAATCAAATCCAGGTGTTACGCGCATAGTAGCCTTGTGCATGCAATAAGGCCTTGGGGATCCATTGTGGCTTGTTGACCGCACGTTGATGTTTATAGTTTTGTCTTGGCTTCCTAGGTTTTGAGTGCCGTTCATGGGCATCACCGTTGGTTCCAATGGGTTGCTAGCATTGAGGCTTGGTAGGTTGTGACAAGTCATGACCTTCCTCCTTAGTCTTGACAGTGGGTTTCTCTACCCCGGTGGCTTCCCGGTCTTGGAAAGAGTCACGTCGCCCTTTTTGAAAGCTATAACAATGCAAATATTGCCCATGGCTAGGTGGATACATTGTGAATGATAGTCAACATTGCAATGAGTTTGCTTCTTGAAAGTTTGTCCTAGAAATGATTCCTTGCTTGCATTCTTAGTGTTGGGCAACACATAGAAGATTATCGGCACACTCTTAGACTCGATAGAAATTGTAACCTTGCACTTTTCTAATAGTGTGTAGGGTTGGCCTCCATAAGGGGTGAGATTAGCATTAGTGGGCTGCCACTGCGGTTTGCCAGTTTGGGTCCAATGGTCATGAGTCAAGATATTAAAATCAACTCCCTCATCGATCAATGCGTTGATAGTGCATGTGTGTTTAGTAATGATCGTCATGCATAGGTAAGATGGTGGTATTTCTTTCTCATCCTCACTGTCCACCTCGCTGATAGTGGCTACTCGTAAGGGGGTGCTAATATTGGGGGCTTACGCAATGGGTGTGTGTGGGAGGGAAATACTTCTTTATGAAACTTCCATTAAAGAAGCCTATGCCCTTACCCTCTAGGGTTTCTAGTTTGACGTTGCCAGTTTGGCTGATGGTTCAAACCTTAAAAGGTCCTAGCCCCCAAAACTTTAGCTTTTTCTTATGTCCTTTGACTGAGTATAGCAATACTAAGTCACCCTATTCGAAGCTCCACTACTTGACATGCTTATTAAACCAGCTTTTGTGTCTTGCATTCTCGCATATGAGCGTATGGGTGGGTAGAAGCTAGATTTCCATTAAACATTCAAGTTCAATCAAGTGTTCCATCCATGCCCCCTTCCCATCCCATCTTTCTTGAAGGGTGATCCTGAGGCTTGGTATGATGAATTCCAAGGAAATGATTGCCTCTGTACCATATGTCAATCTAAAGGGGGTTTGCAGCCATCTTGTAAGTCGTGTGGTAGGCCCACAAGGCTGCCATCAATTTGTTATCCCAATCACTACATGAAGCAGAGATGACCTTGGTCAGGATGTGTACTAGGATTTTATTTGTTGATTAAGCTTGACTGTTTTCTTGTGGGTAATAAGGTGAGGATTTTCAAGGGATGATTAGAAAGGAGGACAAGATGTGAGCTATTGCTTCATTGATGAAGCGTGTGCCCTGACTAGTTCAATGGGGTAGTTGAATTGTGAGATCACTTGCTCTCATAGGAACTTAGCAATGATTCTAGTGTCATTCTTTCTTGTAGCTTGTGCTTCTACCCATTTGGTTAGATAGTTGGTGGCCACAATGATGTATTTAGCTTGTGAATATTGTGCCATGGGACTAATGGGTCCGACGAAGTTAATCTCCCATTTCTCGAAAGGTTGTTGTGTGATAATTGGGATTCGCTCCATGCGATCTTTACGCGTAGGGACTTTAGTTCATTGGCACTCATCACAATGCTTCACGAATGGTGTCGTATATCGGAAGAGGCTAGGCTACCACAGTTGGGACTGCAGTACTTTGTGAGTTGTCGCATCTCCACTGAAATGTCCTCCTATGATTCCATTGTGTGCCTCTATCAGTACGTCATGCATCTCATACTCACACATGCATCTACATAGTAACCCGTCTTGTCCCAGCCTGTAAAGTTGGCCAGCTATCAACTAATAGGGTTGGATTTTTAGGATAAGCCGCCTAAGTCGGGTCTTTTCTATCAACTGATAGGATTGGATTTTTAGGATAAGCTGCCTAAGTTAGGCCTTTTCTATTGGTCATTCCGGTAGTCCGTGTTTAAGTACTTGAACTATGTCATCTACCCAATATGGCATCATATAAGCTCCAAACAAATCTCTCTCGTTGGATAAGAGGAATAGGTGTGTGTCTGGCAGTTCGTCCACAATTCCTTGTCCAACCGCTTCTCTTGTGGGGATGCGAGATAGATGGTCAGTCATGTGATGTTGTTTTTCCTTACGCAACGTCATGGAGAAATCAAACTCCAAAAGTAGAAGAAGCCATCTAGTAGTGCGTCCTGTAGCACATGGTTTGCTAACTAGGTACAACAAGGCTTGATGGTCAACAAAGAAAGTAAAAGGTGTAGCCAAAAGATAATGTTGAAATTTATTTACAGCAAACACTGTAGCCAAGCCCTCTTCCTCCGTTGTTGAGTAATTCATTTTGGTCTTAGTGAGTTGTCTGCTAGCAAAGCTCATCAGGTAGTCCAGGTTGTGTTCACCAAGTTGGCACAACACAACTCCTTTTGTGCATTTCGAAGCATCGATGTGCACGTGAAACATGAGTGTCGAATTTGGGGCTCATAACTTGTATAGAGGTCTAGCAATCAATGTATAGTTTAACAAAAACCCGTCAATAATACCCTGTATGTCCTAAAAAGAACTAAACTATTGTATACATCAACTATTATAAAGAGGGTGGTGCATTAGTCAATCCAAAAGGCATGACTATGTAGGAAAAGACTCCCCATTTAGTGGCGAATGCAGTCTTGTGCCTATCATTAGGATATGTTGAGATGGTAAGCTCAACACGTGCGAACATTGATGATGGATTGCCTGGCTAGATGGGTCCACACATCTATACTTAGCTTGTTGGAAGTCATTATGATACCCACATGGCCACTGACTTATCTGTTATTATATTTAGTTTGTTATACCTACCTACAACTGGCAAAGATATAGCGCCAATCAATTAGTGTAGTCTTTTATGCATTGTTTGACTCAGTAGGTCACTTTCCTTTATATTGTATCCTATCTATACTTTGTGTATATTAAATAGTGTGTGGAAGAAAAAGAAGAAATCAGCAAGAAAATGTTTTGGTCTCCATCTCTCTTCTTGTATTATTAAGTGAGCTTCCTCTTGTGTATACAATGTGTGTTTGGCGCAACAGCTCAAGCAAGTCCGCCCACCACACGATTCTTGACATGATATTAGAGGTGCACTATTGAGAGAGGCTAATTTTGAAGGTTGAAGTGAAGGAAAAGAAGCAATGTTCGAGCAAGAAAGCAATGGGTAAGAAGCTCTCTCATTCTTCCACTCTTTGTCTTAGATAGTGCGTATGGAGGCATCGGAAGTAGGGTAGAGTGAAAATCTCAGATTGCTATGAGATTTGGTGTGTAAGGAAAGCACTATATACTCTGCATATAGGTCCTTCAGGGCTTTCTCGCAGTTTTTTTGAGCTTTTGAGGCTATTTCAGGCTCCGTTTTAGAGCTGCAAGGTTGCAGACAACAATTTCAAGTGGTACACTGTGATTTCGACTGTATTGATCGAAAGTGGGTACACAAGTTAAAGATTTTGAATCTCTAATTTTTTAAGTATTTGCCACGAAGAAAAAATAAGATTTATTTGCAAACATGTTGCAGATTGCATGTACTATTGAGCAATCAGTGAAAAAGGTTCCTTGGTGTATTGCTGTACACTTGTTGTGAAAGGTTGCAGAAGACTAACTTGCTGTGTTATATCCTTTTTTGTGATAATGGTAGAGAAAAGTGGAAATCCCATCATTGAGAAGCTTGAAAAAAACAACTACCCTTCATAGAAGTTTCATATTGGAAAGGACCTTTATGAGTTTGTTTCAGGTGAAGAAAAGGAGCCAGAGTTCGGTATCCCTCCGAGTGCAAATAAATTAAAAGCATGGAATGCAAAAGACAAAAAGGTGATGTAGTAGCTATCTGTAGTCATTGATAATACGATGTTGGGACATATCAGAAATGCAAAAACTTCACATGCAGCTTGAAGAAATTGTACTGATGAAAACTATTTCTACTTCATGAAGTGATTGGGGAAATAAACTATTGATAGCCCTATGGGTGTATTGTAGTACCTCTAAATGGTGGACACATGCCATTCAAGCTAATATACGAAACAAAAGTGATATTGTCGGCCGAATTCGTTGCCCCAAGGTTGTGGATAGTTGTATGAGAGAGGTGGGAAGGTTAGAATGCTTGGACTGACCATTTAATTGAATTAGAAAGGTTATCTGAGACTCAACTTATCACCACAACATGCCCTTATTTGTGAAAAAGCACAAAGAAAGGCTTGGTTGGACACTACTGGGATAGGAAAGACTGTTGGATCAAACTTTTAAAAAATAGACTCAATGGAATGTTGATTATGAGACCCAATGTATCCATGTTGGTCTCACAATTGTTGGAATCATCACGGCTTTTAGCAAGGGCACCCAAGCTTTAGCCAAGCTTGCAATGCCACACATTTTTTCATCTATCACTAACTCTAGTGAGGGGGTAAGCAAATAGTGAATGAATTACAACAACCCCAGAAGAACAAATAAGAACTAGTAAGAAAGCTAGCTGCCTCCTTGAAATCGCACATTGAGTATGTTTCCAAGCATAGGTCTCCAACCCATGAAACTTAAGGCTGTGAAACAATCCAAATCTTGAACCCACTATCGAAGAACCTCATGAAACAATTGACACTATGACAAACAAAGACATGCAAAGTTGTGATGGGTCCCTAAGGCCTTACTATGTGCACAAGGATATTATGAAGACAACTATTGGGTATCACTACAAGGGACTGGGGCAATAGCGACGCCGATTAGCGACGGCGTTTATCGGCGTCGCTATTGGCGTCGCTATTGGCGTCGCTATATGCGTCGCTATTTGCGTCACAAATGCGACGCAAATAGCGACGCCGCAGGGAAAAAAAGCGCGGCCGAAACCAGAGCGCCGTTTTCATTTTGTTTTCTTCGCCTTTTGAGAGCGAGAGCGAGGGAGAGAGCCAAGGCTTTGTGAGAGAAGAGGAGGAAGAGACTTGCTGCCGCCGCCGCCGCCGCCACCGCCACCGCCACCGTCGTTGTTCGCGAAGGAGAGGAGGAGCCCTCGTTGCAAAGAGAAGCCGCCCACGCTCGCCATATCTCATTGGTGAGTCTCCCTCTCTCTTTCTTTTACTTGTTGAAGGTTTAAATCGTTCTCTTTTGTTTATTTAGGAGAGGAAAAGAAAGAGAAGGAGAGGGAGAAGGAGAGAGAGGGAGAGAAAGAGAGGGAGAGGGAGAGAAAGAGAGTGAGAGTGCATTCTCTCTCTCTCTCTCCCTTTTGCTTGTTTAATGTTTAAATTACTTTCTTCTTTGCTTGTTTAGGAGAGGAAACGAGAGAGTAAGAGAGAAAGAGAGGGAGAGGGAGAGGGAAAGGGAAAGAAAGAGAAAGAAAGAGAAAGAGAAATAGAGGGAGAGGGAGAGGGAGGGGGAGGAAATAGGAGAGGGAGAGAAAGAGAAAGAGAGGGAGAAGGAGGGAGAGTGCATTCTCTCTCTCCCTCCCTCTCCCTTTTGCTTGTTTAATGTTTGAATCACTTTATTTTTTGCTTGTTTAGGAGAGGAAATGAGAGAGAAAGAGAGTGAGAGGGAGAGGAAGGGGAAGGAAATGAGAGAGGGATAGAAAGAGAAAGAGAGGGAGAGTGCATTGTATCTCTCCCTCTCCCTTTTGCTTGGAGGATGTTTAAATCACTTTATTTTTTGCTTGTTTAGGAAATGAGAGAGAAAGAGAGATAGAGAGGGAGAGGGAGAAAAAGAGAAAGAGAGGGAGAGGGAGAGGGAGAGGGAGGGGGAGGGGAAGGAAATGAGAGAGGGAGAGAAAGAGGGAGGGGGAGGGAGAGGGAGCGAGGGAGCGAGGGAGAGGGAGAGGGAGAAAGAGGGAGAAAGAGGGAGGGAGAGGGAGAGGGAGGAGGAGGGAGGAAATGAGAGAGGGAGAGAAAGAGAACGAGAGGGTGAGGGAGAGGGTGAGAGAAAGAGAGGAAGAGAGGGAGAGGGAGAGGGAGAGGGAAGGGAATGAAATTTAAGATAATATACGTATCGATAATGGTATGCAATGTGCTTTGCATACGGCCACGTACTTCATCAAAATTAACCCAAAATTATTGTTATAGAAGTGGAGATCCCTTAAATTGAGTATAGGATAATTTCTCTCAGGTCTTATGACTATGAGTAGAATTGATTGAAATAAATTTTATTACTATAGTTGTAAAATTTCATAGATGGTGCGCATTAATTTTAAAATGGATTACTTATACTCAAAGCCGAGATATAACAAAAAATTATCTACCGGGACAAACAAATCGTTGAGCATGATACAAGGCCGAGATATAACATCGGAAAATCTCTCGACTACTATATACAATGCAAGGTTTATGGTCAACTTGCAAGTTGACGTACATCTCCAAAAAGCTATCCATTTAAGTCTCGTTTGCTGTAATGTAGATAAGATGGCAAACGAAGAAGGTCCTATTGTTCAAGACCGCGAGTCGTATCTTAATCAGCGTGTCCCATGTCCTTGCTCTCAATGCAAGTTGGCAATTAGACGAAAACGCCGATTGTCTATAGAACACGTACGACGATTTGGCGAGTTTCAACCTGAGATTATTGATCAGGCGATTGCAGATTTTCAGCAAACGGTATTTTCAAGTTAGCATTTTTCATGCATTGTACTCTCAAGCTAATTGAAAACCATACACAATAAGATTGGGTCTTGTTGGCAAATTTTGTGTCCAGGGGGGTGATGTCTCGACCCAAGGGGGAGTGCACCCTTTGCGGCCAATTAGAAGAGTTCGTGGACGTGCGATGGATGGATGGCAGGAGCCAATAGACCACTCGCAAGGCCCATCTATATCGTCAATGCCAGAGGAGACAGACAACCTTCCCGACTTGCCTACAATCTTGGAGCCTGAGATGGAGGCAATGATCGATGCATTGATTCCCATGGATGTTGAGACATCTGACCCGCTTAGAGAGGAAGCATCCATACCATTATATGATGGGTGCCGAGTATCTCGGTTGAAGACATTGCTTGCACTCTTAAGTGTGCAAGCAAAATACGGTTGGAGCGATACGAGTGTGACTGAGTTATTCAGGTACCTTGCATACAGACTTCATTGTTTTTTTTAAAAACAGTATTATTGTAAATATGGATGGATTTTTTAAGGTGTTTTATGATTTTTTCAGGTTATTGAAATATCATATATTGCCACCTGCAAACACCATGCCTGAGTCTCGTGATGATGCACGACATGTTTTACGGAAGCTTGGCATGGACTACAATAACATCCATGCATGTATCAACGATTGCATATTGTTTCGAGATGAATACGAGACTATGGAGACATGTCCAAAGTGTGGTGCTCACAGGTATCGACAGGACTTGCAAGGGCAGACCATCCCTCAAAAAGTCCTCAGACACTTTCCGCTCATCCCCCGCATAAACCACATGTTTCGCACGTCTGCCATGGCAAGCTTGACAACGTGGCATGTGCAAAATAGGCCTACGGATGGAGTGCAACGAATATCAGCAGATTCGCGCGCATGGAGCCACATTGACTCTACCTTCCCAGGCTTTGCGCGAGAGCCAAGGAATCTTCGGCTCGGTCTCGTCATGGATGGTGTGAACCCATTCGGTCTGCGCTCGACTTCTTACAGTGTGTGGCCTATAGTGCTTGTCAACTATAACATTCCTCCATGGCTTTCTACGAAGAAAGGACATCTCATCCTTAGCTTGCTCGTCTCGGGCCGCTACAAAGTAAAAAATATGGACGTGTATCTTCGTCCATTAGTCGATGAGCTTAAGATTTTGTGGGAGGAGGGGGTCACGGTGCAAGATATGAGCAGGCGCGATGGTCGGCGGTCAGCCAACATTCGAGCCATTCTCATGTGGACGATGCATGACTTTCCGGGATTGGGAGAGTGCTCAGGTGAGCAGACCTTTGTTCACGCCGGTAATATCTATATTTTATTTCATTCAATCAAGTATTCACTAGGTCGTGGATCGCCTTGCAGGTCTCGTTACCTCAGGTTATCATGCATGTCCATTGTGTGGGCCACAGTTAGACTCCCGAAGGTCACGAACCATGAAGAAGATGGTATATCAAGGACACGCCACTTTCTTGCCGGAGGATCATGAACTCAGGGAAGGTTTTCTTGGACGACCTCCAGCACGTATGAACGCTGCAAGCTGGTACGAGCTGAAAATGGTAAACCCGGAATCACATCCAAATGGAATGCGACGGTTCTCAGTTTTCTACGAGTTGCCATATTGGATCCACTTACAGGTCAACCACTTGTTGGATCCCATGCATATTTTCAAAAATGTGGGCAGCTTGCTATGGGACCACATCACAGGAAAGAGAGACACTATAGGGTCACGAATGGATTTAAAGGAGGTAGGTAAGATGGAGGCGCTTTGGCCGCAGTCGAGTGCTGAAGGGGGAGTGCAGCTTCCTCGCACTTCCTGCGTTTTGTCTACCAAAGAAGAGCGCATTGTGAAGCAAGTAATCAAGTCTATCCGCACTCCGACGGGTATGATGCGTTCTCTCAGGTCCGCATTTTCTAAAGATGACCAAATGTCTGGGCTAAAATCCCATGATTGGCATAAGATATGTCAGGTTTGTGAACAGAATGGATTTTAATTAGCGTGGACATTTTGAAATTTGAAAAGTGACCATTATTCTTAATGCTTTCTCATTTGTGGCAGTTTGTCCTACCGATCGCGATCGCGGGATGCCTAACTCCAGAAATTCGTGGGGCCATTTACAAGCTGTCGACTTTGGTGCAATGGATCTCACAGAAAGAGATTAAGACGTCCTCTATTGAATCCCCAAGGCGGGGAGCAGTTGAGACGGTCTGTCTCTTTGAGAAATACCTGCCCACTAGCATGCTCACGATACAAGTTCACCTTCTTGTGCATCTTGTGGACGAAGTGGAGATTGCCGGACCTGTCCATACGCGATGGATGTTCTTCCTGGAGCGCTTCATGAAAACCCTGAAAGGCTTTGTGCGACAACGAGCTCGTCCGGAAGGTAGCATGGCGGAGGGTTGGTTGGTGTCAGAGGCATTAGTGCATATCTCACAATGGCTACCAACGGTGGAACCAGACAATGAAATGCTATGGACGCTCAAGGACGATGACAGGCTGACTGGAGATGTGGTGGTTGGAAATGGGGTAGAAAAAAGAATGGATGCCTCAATGGAAGAGAAGGTGAATCGCTTTTGTATGTTGCACCATGCCTCCATGGAGACGTGGCTCGCCAAGTACCAAATTGCAAGGCAAGATCGAGAGGAAGCGCGAGCTGAATTTCGACGCAGTACGCGTCACCGACCGATTCGATATCCCGAAGGCATGGAGGAGATGCCGCGGTTTATGTCAACACGATGGTTGCATGGAGCCTTGATCGCAGCATCCAGCGAAGGGGCAGAGGTCTCAATGGAGGAGTGGGAGTTCTCGAGGGGATGTAGTCCAAAGGTAATGAGGGGTTTAGAATGTGTCGTATCTGAATTTGTTTGCTACATCTAATTTGAGTGTTTCAATGTGCAGTACAAAATATATAGTGCAGCGTGGTCGCGCGGACGGCATTTTCGGGTGGAGTGTATTGACAAAATGCGCTCCACAATGGACTGTGGTGTCATGGCAAGGTTTGAGCAAGAGAGCCGGCGACGAGCAACGGATCCGAACACGGTTGTGGATGAGATGGAGTATTTTGGGAATTTGCAAAGTATTATTACGGTGGATTACCGTAGCTTCTCCATGATAATATTCGATGTGCAGTGGTTCAAAGTGGTACTTGGAGGAGCTGGCGCAACGGTTCGACGAGGTCCATCTGGATTTCTCGAAATAGATTCCGAAAAAAAATGGATGGATTTGCGCGACACCTTTGTGTTGCCGGCACATTGTGAACAGGTAATCTTCTAGTCATTTGCTTGCTAATTGTAATACGACATGCTTTATGTCACAATGGTTTGAAGACGATTTGTAAGTGTTTGTGAACAGGTAATCTTCTATCCAAATCCCCGACAACCTCGATGGTGGTATGTTATACCTTCAACTCCTCGAGGTGCGAGAGTATACGATCAAAGCGATGTTCCAGGCATAGATGAAGAATATATGCAAATAGAGGGATCGAAATTACAAGGGGTGGAGGCCACCGCAAGCTTGGAGCCCGCATCGGCTAACAATGATGGAAATACTGAAGTCGTAGAATTTTTTGAGAACGAGGCAGACTCGTTCTTTTGTAGTGACATGTCTATCGACCTTCCAGTGTATGCAGAGTTATGTCAGGAGATTAACATGGGACCATAGAATACTTCATTCTTGGAGAATTGTATTACTCAATTCGTTGTTTAGATCTTCCATAAAGGTAGATAAGATATGCATTTTAAGATGGATTTTTCAAAAATGATTTATATTAATGCGCTTTGTATAGTTTCAATTGATTATTCTAACATTATTTTTTATCTCTGCAGGTATCGATATTTTCAGGATGAGTCGAGGGATGAGCGATGAGGAGTTTCAGGAGATGATGGCACGTATGTCTCCAGATCAGCTCGCGAGATTCAGAGAGATAGCAGATCAGGAGCTGTCTCGTTCTTCGTCAGGGCGCTCTGCTAGATCAGCTTCAGTGCGATCAGATGCTTCAGCTTCGAGCAGACGATCTCGACGCTCGCGACTTGGGCCAGAGGGAGGGACTGTGACTGCAGGAGGATCAGGGGGGTGCTGCTGTGGAGACACGGACGCGGTGTCTCCGTCTCGTCGTTCAGCTAGAGCTCGGTCACCTCCAGGATTTGTCACACCTGTGGGGACGTCCACTCCAGTTACTCCGGCTTTTGCGTAGCCGTCGGCAGATGTCACGCCTTTTGGTGGCACTCCTTTTGGTGGCACCCCCTCTGGTGGCACCCCTTTCAGTGGCACTCCGGGGGAGGGTACCCCCGTCGGCACACCGGATGTTCAGGGGTCTCCTGGATATGCCCAGGAGCGTGGACGGAGATGGGAGAGGGCCCATACGAGGCACACTCCTAGGGATTATGGATACCTAGTGGATGGCAGGTCAGGAGCTATCATCATGAATGATGAGGGGAGGAGGGTGATGGCTCGCATGAGGGAGTTGTGCCAACAAGTTTTTCGGCACAACGTCCTGGATCATTGGAGGAACATACCGGAGGGGAGCAAGGAGTACATAGTAGCATCCTTGCACGAGGAGTTCCCGGTGCCAGCCGCAGTGGATAGATTCTCTACGGGCTGGATGATGGATTGCAAGCGTGCATACATGTCACATAGACGATCCGACGCACGCAAGGCAATCAAGAGTGGGGCTCCAAAGCCCGAGTGGTTAGATGCAGAGGACTGGCGCCGACTGAGGGAGGAGGCTACAAATTCGCCAGGACGTTGGAGTCAGCAGCGGGAGGCGGCGAGGGCACGAATCGAGGCCGGATCAGTACATCATCTTGGGAGTGGCGGCCACAGGACATATTTGGAGGACTTTGTAAGTTTCTCTTTTGTTTTGCTTATTTGTTTTTTTGAGATGTTATTTGTACTGACAATCATGTTTCTAATAGTTAGCATTTTGTTTTCTTTGCAGCACTCCATTACAAATCGTGATCCGCAAGGCCTTGAGACTCAATATGCAGAGAGGCACGGTCTCAGATCATTGATCGACCGATTGTACAGACGCGGCGGCCCAGTAAGTCTCTCATCTTTCATGTCCGTAGTTACCATGAGATATTTGAATGCATTATTGTATGGTGGATTGATATGTTGTTTCTTTTTCTGCAGAATCCGTTTGATGCTCCTTTGCAGAGGGACGAGCTTTCGGGGGACGACGATTTGTAGCTCACCCTCGGATCCTTAGCGCTCACATACCTTTAGTTTTTAGTCGCCCGATCTATGTAGACATTTTCTATGTATTAGTGATATTGTTTTATGATTGTACCAATCGCATTTTATGCGATATCATGTATTTATTTCATCTATCAGTTTTATGATTTCAGTATAGATTCTTTTTGTTTGCAAACGCTTTGTATGCAGCAGTGCAGAAACTATTTTGTATGGCTCTCATACAGCACACAGTGCTATATGTGGCAGGGCAGCTTGCTGCCCTGCCACAAATTTTTTTTTTCTCTGTTACCGTCGCTATTTGCGTCGCAAATTTACTGCAGGCGTCGCTATTATCGTCGCTATCAGCGTCGCAAAATCTCTGCAATCGTCGCTATATGCGTCGCTATATGCGTCGCATTTGCGCATATAGCGACGCAAATAGCGACGCATATAGCGACGCAAATAGCGACGATTCTATGGCGTCGTCAATAACGACGCTTTTTGCGACGACGGGGGCAAATTTTGTTGTTTGTATTTTCGTCGCTTTAAACGTCGCTATAAGGTCTATATCTTGTAGTGTATGGCTTCCAAAAAATCCCTCCATAGCCACACAACTTACAAAAGGCAAGCCAATTCATTCTCACACTCCTAGTGACACTAATGTTAAACTCATCATTGTGTTTCTCTTTAGTAGCCATGAACTCAAGTTGACACCTAATTAAACACCTAGTCAAAATGCCTCCATGCCATCATAGTTGAGTGCTAAACATTAGGAGAAATATGGACTCTCTTTTTTGCCTCTTAAGGAGTGAATAAACAAAGATAGGCCTAACCAAGGAGAGAGTTGGGATTCCAGATTCATGTAACATGAATCTTCTAGCCATATCTTAGCCCAAATCTCCACTCAACAATAAAATAAGGGAAAATGTGGAAAATACAATGCTGTCACTTCTTAGAAGTTTGTGACTCAAATTTTTAATTTCTTAAATTTTTATGTTTGACTTTTCATTTCTATCCTTTTCAGTTTCCCCCTCTTTCTTAGACGGAACTCAAACTTATCATATCTATTTCCCCGCTTCTTCTTTCCTGACAAAATTTTACAGCCTCATTGTTGCTTGCCCTACGTGTAGCCCAATGAAATTTCATTTCCTCTACACAAACACAGAGTGAGTTTCACATGTTTTATGAGAGTAGAGCTTATTCTACCAAAACTCTAAGATTTTCTTCTCAAAACTTTACAGGTATATTGTTCTCTTCCATGGATGTTCTATAGTAAAGTTTTATCTCGTTTGGACAAAACCTATGCAAGTTATGTGCATTCTCCGACATGTAATTTCTTTTGTTTTGGTACTCTAGGAGTCTCTTACAGTTAAGAACAATGATCTTTTGAACACTCAACTTCTTCTTCAGCATCTTAGGGTTTCTCTCTAAACAAAGTTACAGGTATGTTGTCTTGTTTTTTTGTTACTCCATAGTTAAATTTTATCTCGTTTGGACAAAATGTATGTAAGTTATATGCATACCGATCTTTCCTTTATTTTGTACTCCAAGAATCTCTAAGGGTGGAGAACAATGATTTTTTAAAAACTCAACTTCTTCAATATCTTTGGGCTTCTTTGTAAAGAGAGCCACAGAGGTATATTGTCATTTTTAACCTTGCTACATTGTTAAGTTTCAACTCATTTGAAAAAAGTCTATGTAAGTTATATATATGATTTGACCCAAGATTTCTTTTGTTTTTGTACTCCAGGAATTTGTTTGTGAAGGAGCAATGGTCTTATTATAAGTCAACTTCTTATTCAATATCTCTGGGCTTCTTTGTGAAAAGAATTACAAGTACAATGTTAAAAAATAATAATCTCCATTTAAAATTCCTTTCATTTGGAGAGAACATTTGTAAATTATACACATGCTGATAGGTGACTTTTCTATTTGGTTATTATAGATGTCTTCACAAAGAAAAAACATAAGTAACATACTTGTAGTGGAGGTCTTCAAAAGGAAAGATAGTGGCAATAATTGGATTTGCAATAAGTGTTATAAGTTGGATTGGATTTGGATACACCCAAGTATTGGAGGGAGTTTCAAGGTCAGGTGTAAGGATGTTGCAAACCCCAGCAAACATTGGAAAAGGTAGAATTTTAGAGTTCAGAAAAGTATTTATTGGAACAAGTACAATAATATAAGTGTTGATCCAACATGTTTATATGAACAAACAAATCTCTGTACACAATGAGAACTACATTGCAAATTTTAAAAAAATTTAAGTTTTTAAAATTTATCATTGTTTATTCTTTTGCATTAGAGCTGTTTTCAAAACTCTTTGCAATGTTCTAATTCAATCTTGTTTTACTAATACGTCTATATCCATTGACTTTGCATGAATAGTAGAATGTGGAGTGTTTGAGTGGCAAGATACGTGTTTGGCATGAAGACATAGGTTCTTTGATCTATGATAATAACTATGCAAGTCAACTTGCAACTCAAAATATATATATTTATAATTCATTATATGTAATAGAAAGCCAGAGATTGTAGCATGTCCCATTGCTGCCACTATCTAGTGGTGAATGGTTGATTGGTAGCTTGGAGTTGTCAAGAGCATTTAAGTCCAAGATAAAATTTGACATCAATAGTACCATGAAACCCACACAGGCTTCAAAGATGTGCATCTTAGTTGGTTTATTCCATTCTCATTGTTTGCACATTTGTTTGGTTCATGTGATGTTTTAAAGAAAACAATGATTACTTATTAATGCAAGTGTCCATTCGAGGAATGGATGAGTCAGCTATTGGATGAGTCTTGGCAAGTCAAAAGAACACATTTGGATGAGATGATTGATTACAGGGCCAACCAATTTGATCTCACATTTAAGTAAATATTTTTTTTACTACTTTGAATGCCTTGATTTAATTGACATAGGTCTTTCTTAGATGAACTGTTGTGTTAGTCCCATTTAATTATCATTATTTTTGTTTTTATTACAGGTATTTCATTGCTAGACAAACTATGTGCATTTTCTTTCGATATAGAAGATGGTGACTTTTGCAAGGAGAGTGGATTAGCTTGGATCAAACTACTTGAGATGAGATACATACAACTCTCATAGATATCATTATCTTGTGGAATGATCATAATCCTTTTGTGGTTAGTACAGAGAGTCATTGGCCCATTTCTTTTTTGAGATAAAAAATCCAATTAATGTCCAATGAGGCCCTCAGCAACTTCTATTTCAAGTTAGACATGTAAATAATGTGTTGCTCCACATATCCTTGAGATAGTGGAATCCTTGTAATTTTTTTAAAATAAAGAACAAATACAAATATTTCTTAAACTTTTGAGTACTTTCAATTTTGATAATCTTAGTTTATTGTGATCCAAGCATGAGATAATACATATTGTAATTAGTCAATCGTGTTGGTTTAAATCATAATTAAATTGCAAGCTAGAGTTCTATAATCTATTGAATGTTGTCTTTACATAATGATATATTGTAGCTCATATCTTCTACTCATTTTTTAAATTTAAATACTACATTAGATCTAAAGGGATTTTGAAAGTCTTTTAGATTTCTTTTCTTAAAAATTTTCTATATTTTCTCTAGTTGGAGTTGAATATACTCAGTGATCCAAGCATGTTTGAGGATATAATAATGTAAAATGAAGCATTTGTTTATATGAGTAATCTTAGCAATGACTTTAAAGTATTGAAATAGAGAAACTAAGGTTAGATTTTTAATTTCAAACTTCAGAATTAAAAAATTTATGAGAACCTTTATTTAAAACCTTAGATACATAAAAGCTATAACTCCAAACTCATTTTCACTTTCATTCTCTACTTCCCTACATTTGTGCTCTCCTTCCTTCTCTCTTTATGGGCCATGGCTACCACTCCTGCTACCTACGCCACATAGATTAGCTCCACACACTACACGCAGTGGAATATCTACTCATGTAGCATATATTAGAAATTTTAGAGCTAAGAGAAGAAGAAATATACTATATCATGGTACGTGATACACCTGATGATTTTATAGATTTTGATATACAGGATGCCCCAACACGTGTTGATGAGGTGGCTCAATATGATGACATAAGCATCGATGATATCTCTACCATTGTGAGCATCCAAGAGAAGATTGAGGATGCATTGCCACAGTATGAGATCTCTGATGAGAATTTTAAGTAGTTGCAAGAAAGCCTTTTTGATCCTTGATCTAACTACACACTACCTTCCAAGGAGAGAGACGAGGGTGGCCAAGTTGCAGCAGTAGACATGGATGATCCATTACAGCAGCATATAGATAATGTAGAGAAGGTACTATTCTTGGTTCCTATGCAAGTTCTCTAGTAGGGCATCTAGCGTATCGAGATCCTCTTTGTAAATTTCTATCGAGATCGGGCCCCTAGAGAAGCCCTGTTGGTTGAAGGCTCGTGCCTTGCCTGGAGGCTCACATCTGGGGGGCCAAATTCAAGTCATTAGACACGAGCTTCTGATCAAGGCCGCTCTGGGGGCCCAATCCCGACAAAAAATTACATGGAGGGTCTCGATGCCCTAGAGGCCTTGCTAATGAAGTTGCAGGTAAATCCAATATATATATATCTTTAGCACACTCCATGCATAATGAGTTTGAAATTGAACTTGTGTAATGCAAGACATTGTCTATATAGATGAGTTTTCATCTAGGCAAGGCGGCCAATCTGGCAGCCAAGGAAGGGTGCAAGACTCGACATTCAATGAGTACATTGGCAAGCCTGTGAGCAAAATTATTGTATTTCATAAGACATTCTCTCCAGCATTTACTGAGAACTTCCTAAAGTTGAGGGCACTAACAAAGGTTGGGCCCTTCAAGACCATCTTGACAAACTCTGGCTTGGATAAAGTAGTGTTGCTTTGATATTCAAAGATACTCTACTTATTCACTAGTACTAGGTTTGGGCCACATTTTTCCATGGTGACCCAAGGCATGGTCGTTGGTGTTCAAGACCCCAATGTCATTAGGCAAGAGCTACTATGGCAAAATTTATTATTGTGTCTATGATAAAAAATAGCTCTAACCATGGGGAGTGTAGCTCGAAGAAACCTAGGAGAGATTAGATGTACTTATTGCCTAATGATATCTCATCATCAATGTAATGTACTTTATAATCTTCACTTGAAGTAATAAAAACCAATGTTTTTGAAGATGTCTCTTTAAATGTATTGGCATCACCATCCCTAAACCTCAACTTTTGTAAGAGAGCTGCTAATCTATCTAGGTGTATCCACACTTGGAGCTTTGGACCGTCCGACCCTCCGGGGGTTCACTATATATATATTCTCTATATAACGTGCATTTATGGCCTCTTTATAAATATCCTAACCTCTGAATTTGTTTTGAATAAAACAAAACCCTTTTCTATTCAATCTGTAACCCCCTTTATATGACACTCTTTTGTATGTAAAAAATGTATAAAAATGGTGTTTTAAAAACCCCTTATTTTGAACTCACGTTATATATGCATATATTCATGAGTGACCCCCCCTTGAGGTCTGACCCCGATGGCGAGAGGTCACTCGGTGAGGAATTCGTTAGGCAGGAGATGGCGGGAGTGCCAAGGGGGCTCTAGCCAGAAATCTCTTGATTGCTCCTATAAACTTCTTGACCCTCACATCAATCAGGATGGGATCCTGGAGTCCACGGTACTAGTGAACGGACGAAAATCTTGGAGGGTTTCTTTTCTTCTGCGTCGACAGAAGAGATTTTCCTGTACAAAACAATCTCCCTTGGAGTAGGGTTCCGCATCTAGTCGCCGTGACGGGAGGCATAGCACGATCATTTCTCTGATTATCTTGATTTTATATTTACGATTAAATCTTACTACTGCAAGCACAATCAATCTTTTCTCTGCAACTATCAATGCATTCACAAATAAAAGAGAAATAGCAACAAGTGTTTTTAGCATAGGAAGCAACCCCACCTAGATCTAGGGTTTCTTTTTTAAGGCCCCACCTTATTCTTAGGGTTTCACTTTCTACTTGCAACTCTTTTTTGGGATCCGCAAGTTGTTTCAAGAATCTGAAGTCAATTTTATCCTTATGAAAAATTTGTTTTTTTTTCTCTAAAAGATAATATGGGCATTTATACCTATGGTAGGCAATTCATGCGCTGCCTTTCCCTAACCTGCGCTTAGTAAGATTTCTAATGCTTTAATTCTAAGTTTGCTTAGAATTTAGAATTCGTATCGACAAATTCTTGTAAATGTCCAACAAGTCCTATAGACTTTTGATATTTATTTAATTTTCTAATATTGATAGTTTTAGGGTTGTCGAGTATTTCATAGTTGTTTTTGCTTCAACATTCTCAATATTTTAGGTTAGATTTTCTCACTGATTCATACATAGGTCAACTCATGATATTGACACTCTCACTAATATAATAATTAATATTAACATTCCGTGTTTCTTTAGTAAGAAAATATTTTTAAAAAAATTTCTACTCATATTCTATGGTTTAATCAACGATGTCAAACTTTCAATGTTATCTAGAAACATCAATTTTCATTTAACTATGTCCTAAGTGCAATGCTGATTGGTTTTTTGAAAACTTTATTCTAGGCAATGCAAAAATCATAAGTGTATTTTTTTTTTCATCTTTCAGACATTAAATTATATTACTATGCACCTAATTTATGTGCGCCTACTACATATTTTTCTATACAATTTTTTGTTGATTTAATGCATTGTTTTTTTCATGATATTATCTAAATGATTTTCTATAAATTATTATAAACATTTTATATGTGTTTATTTATCATTAGAAAATAAAATATAGATAGTGATTTTCAATGAAAAATTATAAAATATTCCCTTCCCTAACAACGTTTACTATTTTTCCATTATTTTGATCATATGCATCATTAATGAAATAACAATAAATATCATGAAATAAACCATGATTAAGATATTTTTTTAATTATGTTATATTACTTAGGTTATTTTTCTAAGTGGTAGTTCATATGGATTTTTTTTAGAATGCGTCTATAATCGTTTAAAGCCAAATATAGTGATAAGCTTATAAAAAATTAATTTTTTCCAAACCAACAAGATGTTACCTCTTTCAAGTTTGCTGTAACAAGGGTTTCACCAATTCCTATTACCTCGTTTTCTCCATCGACCGCATTTCTTGCTTTCCTTGCTTCAAATGGGATTTTTGAATTTTTGCGACCTCGTGGAGCCATCGAATGTTAGGTGAAATTGACGTGGTAGTTTAGGAGAGTTGGAGGTCATCCAAAAAAATTTCACAAGTGTTTCACTTATAGCGATATGGTCTTATAGGGAAAATGTATAATAGGGGATAGAGAAAATGAAAATGAGGTAGAAGTTTAGCAATAGGGGATCAAAATGGCCTTTGTCCTTGATGTTTGAGAAGGCCTATCTCTCTCCCACACTCTCTTACTCTCCAATTTCCACAATATGATGGCCTATGAATCTCTCTCTCTCTCTCTCTCTCTCTCTCTCTCTCTCTCTTTCTTGACATGTGTTGATAGATAAATGGTGTATGCTCTAGGAAGAGATGTCTTGAATCCCATATGCACAGTGAGGAGAGTGGAACAAGCCAACTATTATAAAGCATTGTACTTGCAAGATGAGTAATGTAATATGACAGTAATTTTTTATAACTCCCAAAATTGTGCAAATTTAGGCACATAAGTATGATCTTCATTGGTAAATCTTATGTAGTTTGATCATTTAACTTTCTTCTGCAAATTTGGAAGGTTGAGAAGTGAAAGTAAAGGAATATTCTTGTAAGGTTCAAGTAACCATGTAAAACAAAAGTCTCAAAGAAATGAAAAGGTGGAAATGAAGAGCCATGAAATTTGTGGAAAAAGGTGGTTTGGGGATTTACAACTTCTCTTCCTCTCCTTTATCTTCCTCTTGCCCGCATCTTCTCTTCTCTCTTGCATTGGCACAACTCTTGCTCTCTTGCCTCTCTTGTACTTTTCTTGTTTTTCCTAACTATAGAAGAGGAAGAGAGTAAGGATGAAAATGATGGTCATATTTCTTGTGTGCCTCTTTCTTGTGTGTGAGAATGGTTTCTTGGTGAGAGGAAGGGTTTTTCTTGCAAGTTTTTGAGGGCATAGGAATTGCAGATGCCACCATGAGGCTTGTTCTCTTGGTCGATTCGATGCTGTCTTTGGGTTGTTCATTTTTGGAGATCTTGCTAGGTGGCACTCATGGATGTTCTTGAAGCTTGCAAGAAGAAATGGGCTTATTCTCTTGGTCGATTCGATGCTGTCTTTGGGTTGTTCATTTTTGGAGATCTTGCTAGGGGGCACTCATGGATGTTCTTGAAGCTTGCAAGAAGAAATGGGCTTCTACCATTGCAAATCCGAAGCCAAAGAAGAATGACACGAAAGTGGTGAACACGGAGAGTTTGATTTTGCTTGGGCTTTTCATGGGGAAGTATTTTAGCACAAGGGAATGAATCTACAGGCCACCAAGGTTTGCTTGAGGAGCCTAAAGTATGGTTTCAATTTGAAGAGGTTTCAAGTGTTAGAAATGCGGGATCTAGAGCATGACATAACCGGAAGCTATGGAGGATGGAAGGAGAAGTGTAGACTCATGATGGAATGGACACTGTTTGTTACACAAGTGAATTAGGTTCCAAGATTGAGACTTGGACTCATAAACACAATCTTGTGTATGTGGACAATGACATTGACACTTTACTGAAATGAAAAGAGTACTATCATTGCATTAAGAAAGGAAGCAAGTACAATGCTTTATAGGAAAGTAGGAAACTGCAGTAGGCACTATTGTGCATATGGGATAAGTTACCCTGCATATCCTTGACCCTGAGATTCCATACAAAGAGGCTGTTTGAGTGTGATTGCTGATTCTCAACACCCCTCCTCAATCACAACTAGGAAAGGCACAAAGTGTGTAGAGGCTGTAATGAGAACCACCTGCAAAGTGTGGGTATACCACAGACATGGCAAAACACCAGAGGCTGTTGCAGAAAAAGCTAAGTGTGGGTACCATAAACATGGTGGACATCCAGAGGCTGTAACAGGGGCCTCACAAAGTGTACAGGGACTGTAATGCCAAGTTACATAAGGAGTTTACAAAGCTTATGGCAGGAAACATTAGGGCAAGGAAAAATACAAGGCTATTAAAACAGTCTATCAGAATTATGAGAGTACAAGGACTGATGAGTCTTGTCCTTCCGATCCTGGTGGTCTTCATCTTCATCTTCTTCTTCCTTTGCTTCATTTTATTCTTCTTCTTTGACTGCGACTAGATAGGCCTTTTGGGATCTCTTTCTTGCGTGGCAGAACTTCTCGGTGTGTCCGGTCCTTTTGCAGAAGTCACAAAAGAGCTGATCTTTCTTGCCTTTGTACCTGTTGCCAACATATAATGCATGCTCATCTCTAGAGGTACTTGGTTCTTCCTTAGTTTTTAGCTTCTTTTCTTCTTCTAACAGTGATGCCTGGATATCAACAAGTTCAGGATTTGGCATGTTGATTAAAGTTGTTGATACGTTATTATATTCAGGAGGCAAGCTCTTAAGTAGAACACCGATGCAAACATCTTCATCCATTTTAATGTTGATTCCTGCAAGTTGGGTTAGGAGTCATTCCATGTAATTAAGATGTGTGGCAAGTGATGTGCTGGACTTCATTTCAAGCCTAAAGAATTCAATTAGGAGACCATACTTTGATGATTTAGATTGTGCACCGAACAGGGTGTCAAGTCTTTTCCATGTATCCTGTGAGGTCTCACAGTTATCCACATGATGGATATAACTGTCATCTAGCTCCAATTTGATAATGGCCTGGGCTCTGTCATCATTCTTTTGCCAAGTAGTTGCAAGGTCCGCGTCCCGAGGTTTCTTCTCTTTGCCATTTGTGATGGCCCAGAGACCCTTCTTCATCAGGATGAGCTTGATGCGGGTTTGCCAAGTGTGGAATCCGACTCCTTTGAATCGAGCATTTGGCGAGTCTTTGCCCATGTTAGATTTACGGGAACAGTAGCAAATCAACTTCAGACTTTATTAGATTTGAGCAACAGAAGAATTGATTGAGAGACACAAGTGCTAAAAAGCACTAATTGAGTGTCAATGAATACCAAATCTGCAAAAGTCTTTTACTCCAAGTGATCTTCCCCTTCTTGATTTGATGCTGATGTCGTCAGATCTGAGTGACAGTACTTTAACGAACTTCAGAGAGTATTGCTCAGTGATTAAAATCACTGTTGATAACTTCAGTGAGAGAAACAGTGAAAAATGTCAAGATTTTGAAGCTTTTGGCTATGGTGGATTTAGGGTTTCTGAGACAGGGGCCTGGTTTTTTGCTTATTGCAGGAGCTACAGTGCATCATTTTTAAAACTTTTTACATATCTAGGAAGTTTATGTCATGGGCTACCAAAGCCCCATGAAGATTGTGCAGATCGTGGTCAGTATGAGGCGCGCAGGTGCCGCGAACAGATTCGGCGCAGATCTGGACAGCGTGGTCGAATTTCTGCAATGCTGGAGCCAGGGAGCATCAATGTCATTGATTGTTGTGCCAAGATGAAACGCCTTGAGTAGAGGAACAACTCTCCAGAAGAAATCGTGGGCTGAAATGGCCTGGTTGAAGAGTTATGGAAGCTCCAAGCAAGGTAGGTCTTGTCTGGCTATGGCAGACACAGAACAGAGATTTGGGATTTTCACAATGCTGAGCTCCAGATGGTCCAATGTCCTGGATTGATGTGATACAGAGAAGCTTTATGAGTTGGGGAATACTTTTCCAGAAGGAAGCTGTAAGAGATTTGACCTGTGGAGTGAGATATAAGCAGTTCAATCTGATAGGGTGCTGCTGGCTATGGCTGCCATGGAAGCTTCAGTGAGAGTAGAGTTGGGAGATGAAGTCATGAGCTGACATTGAGCTGGATGGAGGTTTAGAAGAATCAAGAGAGGCTGGAGAAGCAATGCCATGCCCAACTGGGCTCTGATACCATGTTAGAAATGCGGGATCTAGAGCATGACATAACCAGAAGCTATGGAGGATGGAAGGAGAAGTGTAGACTCATGATGGAATGGACACTGTTTGTTACACAAGTGAATTAGGTTCCAAGATTGAGACTTGGACTCATAAACACAATCTTGTGTATGTGGACAATGACATTGACACTTTATTGAAATGAAAAGAGTACTATCATTGCATTAAGAAAGGAAGCAAGTACAATGCTTTATAGGAAAGTAGGAAACTGCAGTAGGCACTATTGTGCATATGGGATAAGTTACCCTGCATATCCTTGACCCTGAGATTCCATACAAAGAGGCTGTTTGAGTGTGATTGCTGATTCTCAACATCAAGAAGGCTCTAGCAACAACTCAGATGTGCAATCAATGTGCTTTCCTGGGTTCTGGGAGGTGGTGTGCGATGAGCACAGGATTACGACCCCACGGGCACATATCATGGCGACTCAGACCAGCACCTGGAGTACATGAACATCTACTTCAACGAGGCCAGCAGGGGACGCTACATGCCCCGCGCCGTGCTGATGGACATGGAGCCTGGCACCATGGACATCGTCCGTTCAGGGCCTTACGACTAGACCTTCCGCCCTGACAACTTCGTAGGCGAGGCCGGGGGTGCTAGGTCTGTTTCCAGACAGACGGAGGCAATAGTAGCAACGTGATTGCCCAGTGCCCAAATCGCCTGTTGCTTTGATGCTGACAACATTTGCTTCATCTTCAATCGGCTAGCCCCTCCACTATGGGACCTCCTAACAGTTTTCCCCTCACCCTCATCCACGCAATGCCACTCTCCTCCAATGTCCTCTAAGAAGTAATGATCCTCATCCACTTTGCGACTTAGAGATGGGCGCCACTGGCAAGGGCCATGTCTGCCAACATTCCAGTACACACAACTGATATGCATACGGCACCAGGTCCTCTACCTTCTCGAATCCTCAATGGTTGGCCAATGTCTCTGTCATGGTTGGTGTGTATCCGAAGAGGGAGACAGATGAGAGATATCCCAGGAGGAGCAGGCCGTGCCCTTTCTCTCCTGAAGAGGAAAGCCAAGGCGCGAGAAAGAGACCCAGGAGGATAATGGCGACATAGCACATCCCCTTCCCATGCTCTGAGCTATCTTGTGGTAGTTATCAATCCGCGCCCTCGGGCAGTGTCACATCTCTTCATCTTGGCCGTTGATATGAGCATTCAAGGCAATGACACTTTCTGCATTGGGAAAGGATGACTCATCATCATCACCATCCTACAACAGTAGCTACGGCCCAGGGCCACGGGCCTTGACAATGACAATGGATGAAACAACTAGCACAGATCTTTACGCAATGTATGTCATCGATTCTCCGGCTTGGTTACCTCAAGGTTGGATCACAGAAGTTCAATTTTGATAGATTGGAACAACAACAGGAGAGCAATTTCTACTATGTGTGGTTCCCCAATTGGCAAGGGCTGTGCCAAAGTTTTGTGTAGTAGGATCATGACAAGAAGAATATTAACAGAAGAAGAAGCCGCGGCATCAGCAACAGGGTTTTTCAATGAAATGTTTGATTTTCAACATTTCCGGGGCTCTCTCTCCTAGGCCTAAGGATACATTCCAATGATCCCAAAGTCTAGCGTACTCCATGGTAAAAAATTCTATGGTCTGGTCTTCTCTCTTTTGGCAAGTTTCTATTTTTCTCCAAAGGTCTTGGTAAGTCTCGGTTTCCTTAAAACGGTCAAGGAAGGCCTGCTTAATTGCTTCATATTCCATAGGAACAGGAGGATTTCTCAATCTAAGGGTCTTTTCATAATCCTCAAATCAATTACGACCTTTATCCAACAATTGAAATTTCAGAATTTGGAGTTTCAGGGTGGAGTCATTTATTCGCTGGATAATACATCCAAGCTCCAGTTTTTCGAGGAATCGTTGAGGATCCTCTCCCTTCTTACCATAAAATTCAAGAAAAGAACTAGCCATCAAAAAAACGATTACAAACAAGAAATCAATCCACAAATCATGTACAAAGTCAATATTTTTTCGACACTCCTCAACGGGGGCACCAAAAAAGAGATGTTACACGAGCGGTGATGGAGAGCAATCCTCACTCACAACTTGATAACGAGACATTAAGGAGTGCCGGTTGGGGTAATTAACTTTGTTGAATACACAACACAACTTGAAAAATTCAAATATTTGATAATACACCACAAGTCACACAAAAACAAGACAAAAAACAATGCCTCTTATAGCTCAAAAATTTAAAACCCATATGCGGGTAGAGCATCACACAACCACACAATGGAAATACCAATAATTCGAAAACAAACCAAGAGAAATATACTCTCGTATCTTAACAACCTTGAGCCGATGCTCGACACCACAAAGTCCAGATTCTTCAACTTCGAAATTTACATGTCAAGAGTATCCTCTCGCATGCGACCCTCCTCTCACATCTCTCACAAGATGGCAAGAAGACTCCAAGGGGAAGGTACTTAACTCTTCAATCTCCTCTCCTTATATAGTTTTCTATCCACCCTCACATACATTTGGCTTTTTGCTTTCAGCTTTTGGCTTTTGCTTTTCTACTGCTTTTCACTATTTTCGTTTTTTCTGCCCTATGCCTGTTTGCAACTTGTTTAGATCATAACTTCATCATTTGAACTCCGAATATAGTCGTTCGGGTACTCCAAACGATCAAAATGCATCTAGCCGATAAGCCCGCACAGGCAGAATTACGAAAATCCATTACAAATGGAAAAAAATATTGATTTTCGTAAATCATATCATTTTTCTCCATCTTTTATCTTGGACGGCTTATTCCCTTCCTTGGCCTATTGTTCTTGTAATTGCACATACTTTCAGCACACATGTCCACTTTTTCTTCAAAAAATACACCTTGATTATGCAAAACTTACGACCTTTTCCTTTGATCCTTGATTCTTCAAAATAAATATTCTCTGGATATGAACCTGTTTTTTTTAATGCAGTGTGCCCTAGTAGGAATATGCTATGAAATAATACTTCATTCCCATACATATATGATTTGAGAAGATATGCAAATTGGAATTCATGCTATGCAACCACTCAAGCAATGCTACACACAAAAATAATGTATGTATTGAAGAAATTGTGCCTAGCCTATCTACATGTGATCGTGCGTCATGCAAAATGCAAACAAAATTTCTTGTTAATTTAAATCCTTATCCTCACCTCTCAACTCTCATCAATAAAATATCAATCTTCACTTCACCCATCCAAAATCTCACAATCACTTAAGAAATGATGGTCCTCAAGATGTTGACCAGATATGAACAACCCATCTCACAATTGGCGGTGTCCTTCACGACCCTCGAACTCACCCAACCACCTTATACTCTCAACCAGAGGTTCCTAAATTTGTGATGAGCATCCCAAATGGTGCGTGCAAGAAATGTGCGTGCTCAATGATAGGTGCTCTCTTAAGTGCACATGCATCTAAAATTTACTGCATATAGCTGCAGCAGACCTCGTGGCGTGCTAGTGCTTAAGGATGGTGCAAAACGTGCTTAAATCCATCCCATGGCATGGAAGTATTTGAGAAAATCAGGAGACAACCCCCGAGTGTAGTGCATCAATAAGTGCAATGTGAAGTGCTCGTGAACCCATTATCCCCGTGATGTGCAAGAGTCTCGACAAGAAAACGTACCTTGCTCCTCAATGTTCTATAGCTAATAGCAAACTCCAACTTCAACCTGTCCAAAAAAATACGAAGCTCGACCAAAGCTATCAAGTTTCACACAAATCAAACAAAGTGACAGAAACAAATCCTAAGCTAGACAAACACAAGAAATCCAATTACGAAACAAAAAAACAATCTGTCACGCAAATAACTAAGCTAGTAGAAATCAAACCTAACTACAATTTGACTAGGGCTTTTCAGTTTTCACAAAAACGCTTGACAACGAGATAGATGATCAGTCATGTGATGTTGTTTCCCCTTATGCAACGTCATGGAGAAATGAAACTCCAAAAGTAGAAGGAGTCATCTAGTAGTGCAGCCAGAAGATAATATTGAAATTTCTTTATGGAAAACACTGTGGCCAAGCCCTCTTATTCCGTGGTCGAGTAATTCATTTTGGTCTCAGTGAGTTGTCTACTAGCAAAGCTCATTGGGTAGTCCAGGTTGTGTTCACCAAGTTGGCACAACACAGCTCCTACGATGAATTTCGAAGTATCAATATGCACGTGAAACGTGAGTGTCAAATTTGGGGCTAGTAGTATTGGTACTGTGGTTAGATTTTTTTTTCAATTCATGATATATGCATTGGCATTCCTCATTCCATTTGAATATAATCAATGGCTTGTATAGAGGTTTAGCAATCAATGCATAGTTTAATACAAACTGCCGATAATACCCTGTATGTCTAAAAAGCACTAAACACCCTTGTAATCAGTTGGGGATGGAAGATCGACAATGACCTTGACCTTCAAGGAATCTGTGGCAATGCCATTCTTTGACACCATGTGCCCTAGGATACATCCATGCTTCACCCAGAACTGGCACTTCAAGGGGTTCAATGAGAAGCGGTATAGCTGACATCGTTCAAAGACCGCTCGGAGCATGTCTAAGTGTTCTTGCCAAGTAGAGTGAACACATAAGTCGTCCACGAAGACCTCTAACTTCTTCCTCAGCATGTCCTTGAATATTGTACATATGAACTGTTGAAAAGAGGGTGGTGCATTAGTCAATCCAAAAGGTATGAGTATGTAGGCAAAGACTCCCCATTTAGTGGCGAATGCAATCTTATGCCTATCGTTAGGATATGTTGAGATTACAAGCTCAACATGTGTGAACATTGATGATAGATCGCCTGGCTAGATGGGTCCACAAGTCTACAATTAGCTTGTTGGTGGTCATTATGATACTCACATGGCCACTGACTTATCAATTATTATATTTAGTTTGTTATACCTACCTACAACTGGCAAAGATATAGCGTCAATCAATTAGTGTAGTCTTTTATGCACTGTTTGACTTAGTAGGCCATTTTCCTTTATGTTGTATCTTATCTATACTTTGTGTACATTGTATAGTGTGTGTAAGAATAAGAAGAAATCAACAAGAAAACGTTTTGGCCTTCATCTCTCTTCTTATGTTCTTGAGTGAGCTTCCTCTTGTGTATACAGTGTGTGTTTAGCGCAACAACTTAAGCAAGTCCCCCCACCACACTATTCTTGATATGGTATCAGAGCTGCGCCACTAAGAAAGGCTGATTTTAAAGGTTGAAGTGAAGGAAAATAAGCAAGGTTTGAGAAAGCAAGCAACGAGTAAGAAGCTCTCTCATTCTTCCACTCTTTCTATTGGATAGTGTCTATGGAGGCACGTGAAGTAGGGTAGAGTGAAAATCACTGATTGCTGTGAGATTTGGTGTATAAGCAAAGCACTGTATACTTTGCATATAGCTTCTTTAGGGCTTTCTTGCAGTGTTTTTGGGCATTTGAGGCCATTTCAGGCCCCGTTTTAGAGCCGCAAGGTTGCAGACAACAGTTTCAGGTGGTACACTGTGATTTTGGTTGTATCATCCGAAAGTGGGTGCACAGGTTACAGATTTCAAATTTGTAATTTTTGAGGTGTTTGCCACAAAGAAAACATAAGGTTCATCTGCAAACAGGTTGCAGATTACATGTACTATTGAGCAATTAGTCAAAAAGGTTGCTTGTTGTATTGTTGTGCACTTGTTGTGAAAGGTTGCAAAAGACTAGCTTGCTATGTTGTATCCTTTTTGGTGATAATGGTAGAGAAAAGTGGAAATCCCATCATAAAGAAGCTTGATAAGAACAACTACCCTTCATGCAAGTTTCGTGTGATGAACTTTCTCATTGGAAATGGCCTTTATCAATTTGTTTTAGGTGAAGAAAAGGAGCCAGAGTTCGGTATCCCTCCAACTACAGATGAATTAAATGCATGGAAAGAATGGAATACAAAAGACAAAAAGATGATGTACTGGCTATCTACAGTCATTGATAATACGATATTGGGATATATTAGAAATACAAAAACTTCACATGCAGCTTGGATCATTTTTGAAAACATGTTTTCAGTAAATACAAAGGTACGAAAGATTCAACTCAAGCAAGAATTGAATACCTTGAAGAAAGGAAAAATGACTATCAATGAGTATGTTTTGAATGTGAGAAGCATTGTAGATGCTTTAGTAGCAATTGATGCAATGCTTGATGATGATGATTTTGTTTCATCCACTTTGAGTGGCCTTAATAATGAGAAAGCGTGGAAATCATTTGTTACATCAGTATATGCACGAAAGCCATTTCCAGATTTTGATAAGCTAATCTCTCACATGATTACCAAAGAGATCAATATGCAGGGTGACTCATCTAAAAGAAATGGTAAACAGGTCCAAGAATTTTAATCAAGTTCAGGAAGGGGACGTGGTAGATTCTCTTTGAGAGGCCATGGTATGGGATGTGCTGGCGATAACCAGCAAAACAAATTCAATCAACAATTTGGTAAAATGTAGGTTTCAGGAGGCCGAGAAAACTTTAGAGATAGGGGGAGATCTAGAGGAAGAGGTGGATGGCAGAACAAAGATTCTGGAAATTCTACTATTGTTTGCGAGTACTATGGCAAGATAGGTCATATTACAGCCCATTATTATGCTAAGAAGGATAATATTTGCAATGGTAAATTACAGCAAGGAAACTATGCATCCTCTTCACAACAGAATGAAGAAAAAAATGAGCATTTATTTTTTAGGAAACATATGATGAATGCAACTACAGGAGAGGGGACACATGATAATGTATGGTATGCTGATTCAGGTGCATCTAATCATATGATTAGTCATCTTGAATGGTTTGGAGAGATGCAAGACTTACAAAATCTAGGTTATGTGTAGAGACGGGTGATGATTCATGCCACCTAATTTCACACATTGGAAAGGTTCCCTTGTCCTTGTATGATGGCCAGACAAAGAGTCTGATAGGTGTATTACATGTACCATCAATCACAAAGAATCTAGTGTCTGTTGGCCAAATGGTAGAGCAAGGGTTGCAAACTCGATTCAATGCAAAAGTTTTTTTTGTAGAAGATTTTGATGATAAGTGCAGGTTGGTTGCAAAAGGAAGTAGAGTTGGCCACACGTTCACTTGAGATGCTGGAATTCATGCAATGGATGCTCCTATGTATGCTAAAGGAAAATGAGTGGTTGCAGACATTGAAATATGGCATAAACATATTGGACATGCAAATGTGCAAAGACTAAAATTAATGTAGTCCAGAGGATTGGTTACAAGATTGCCTTCTTTTAGAGTTGCAGAATTTCATAAAGTTTGTGAAGCATGCTAGTTTGGTAAGGAGGCAAGACAACCCTTCTCGCATGACAGAGAAGTGAGTAGAAATATACTTAGTGTAGTGCATATAGATGTTTGGGAGCCTACACAGAATGTATCTCTTTGTGGTAGCAAATACTTTGTCACATTTATTGATGATTGTTCAAGGAAGCTATGGGTGTTAGAATATCAAGCTCCCGTTACTCTTCAATCAGTCTATGTTTATGTGTGTGACCGACATTAGCTGGATACATTTGTACACGTGTGTGATATTCAATAAGTTGATGTAGTCAGTGACTTAACCACAGTTAGTCTTGGTTAGTCATACCTATGTGTATAAGTCTCTTTCAGTTAGTATGATGGAAGAAGAATAACAATGAGCTATCACTCATCTTCTGCTCCACTCTATCTCTCTCCCTCTCTTCCAACATGGTATAAGAGCTTCAATCCCTGAAGCCAGAAGGCTTGGCAGTGGCCATTTGACATCAAGACATTAGATCTGAAGAAAACATAATCAATGGAGACTGTGCATGCAACTCGTTTTTTTGCAAAAGCTATATCTTGGTACAAAAATGGTTTTTGGAGAAATGGCCCACGATTCCAGACTGTTCGTGATTCTTGACTGTTTCGACGTGGTCTACAACTTTGCAAAAGAATTTTTTTTCAAATTCCTCACAGATTTTGAGATATTCCACACAGACCTATGCAAACTGGCTGTTTACTGCAGTAAACAACAGGTGATTTGAGGGCACTAGTGGCTTTCATCCTAACAATGTATATGATCTTATTATCATGCATTTGAGCATGATATTGGAGTGTTAAATGCTCAGTTTTGAAGCCTATTTGGAGGCTGGAAACAATGAACTAGTTGCTATCCTGAATTTGGAAACAATATACCTATAGGGTTGAAGTATATGTGATGCTTATTTGCTATTGACAAATGCTTGGATCATACCACTTGAGTGCTAGATTCTTTTTGGGATATTGTGAGTGCAAAAAGTCCAAAGTTTGGACTAATTTCTCTATGTTACCCATGCATGTCTCCTATGTATGCTCCAAGCCCTCTTCCCCGTCCATTCCCCCCAATGTTGACCCCTCTGCTTGTATACTCTTTGTCTACATTACCCATGTTTGTCTCTTCATCTACATTATCCATGCATGTCTCCTCTATAGGCTTCAAGCCCTCTTCACTCTCCATCCGCCGCAACATCGACCCCTCTACTTGCACACTCTCATCATCCACACTGGATACATTCCTTTCTTCATACACTCATGTGCTCCGAGGTGTTGATGGCACAATAATCACCATCAAGGTTGACAAGGATTTGAATAGAAGATTACCTATTCAATATAACATAAAAGTATGTCTCAAAGAGCGAATCAATATTTGTGATTGTTTCCTGTCATGGAAATTTTAACAAAATAGATTGGGTAATGACCTCTGACAAGACAAATGTCTCTAGCTAATTCATGATCCTCCTCTTCCTTGAAATAAACCAAGGTGTCATCAAAAAAGGCAAGTACAAAATCATCGAGATATGGTTTAAAAATGTCATACATTAGCCTATTAAAGGTGGCAGGGGCATTAGTCAATCCAAAAGAAATTAATATGAATTGAAAATGACCATATATGGTATTGAATGCCATATTCAGAATATCCTCATCCTTGACACGGATCTGGTAGTACCATGACCTCAAATCAATCTTGGAGAAGATTTTTGCTCCCTGCAATCGATCGAGTAACTTATTTATCCTCAGAATGGAATATTTATTTTTTATGGTTACTTGGTTTAGGCCTCTATAATCGATCCAAATGCGAAGAGTACCATCCTTCTTCTTTTGGAACAAGAATGGAGCCGCCTAAGGAGAACTATTGGGGCGTATGTACCCTTGGTCCAGCTATTGAGTTGCTTCAAGAATGGACATCTTGTTGAGTCTCTTTGCAACCAATGCAACTCTTAACATTAGCTTAATCTCATGATCAACTTCCCTAGGCGGTGGTAATTCAATCAATTCTTTTAGAAACACATCCATATACTCTTTTAACCATGATGGTTCTTCATTGGTGTCCTCTACCTGTTCCAGTTTGTTTAGCTTGATAAGGTAGACATGTAATCCTTTCCTTATTCCTTGAACTAATAACATTGCCTTAGCTAGTTGCATCTTTGGTTTACCTACTTCTCCTTGAGTTGTCACCTGCTCACCCTTAGGATTCCAAAAGGAAACTTGTCCTTTCCCACAATGGATGTGAGCGTCGTTGGGGATTGGCCAATCTCTATCTATTCTCGAATAATTGTACTTGAGGCTTACACTTCCCTATGGATAAATAAGGATTTTATGTTCATTTGATTTGTTGCATAGTATTGATGAAAAATAAACTGCGCATTGAGACAATATGTGAAGAGATGTGTAAATGTGATCATAATGCGAAGGTTTTATTTGGTAACCAAATACAACCCCAAGCGCAGAACTAGAACCCTGTTTTCGTACTAAGCCTAGTGGAGGCACAAGAGAAGAAGTTTCTTCTCAAACAAATTAAACCACTAGAATTTGACAGAAGAGGAAAGATTGTTGAAGCCGATGGCAAAATATGGATTGAATCCATGGAGGACTATTTCAGTGCAGCAGGATTAGCACCTGTAAACCAAGCTATGATTGCCAAGCTCAAGCTCAGTGGCGAAGCTAGGCTATGGTGTAAAGACCAAGCAGTCTCACGAAAAGCAAATAAACTTGGGATAAGCTAAAGGAAGTAGTGCGAGGAAGGTATATGCCACTTGCATACAGAACTCAAAAGATGAATGAGTTCTTCAAGTTGAAACAGTTGTGCCTATCTCTGGAGGAGCACTACTCAAAATTTGTCTCCTTGCTGAAATACACCCCGGCAATGAGTATCTCCCAACAAGTCTCGAAGTTTTGTGATGGGCTAAATGCACCGATGAACACTTGGTTGGAAACAATGCGTCCTTTGCATTTGCAAGATGCATTGATAAGAGTAGGACCTATTGTCCAATACGTCTGACCTTGGTCTTACAAAGACCAGAATCTAGCGATGTTGAAAACTCAAATTAAAAGGGCACAAGGACAGAGTCAAGGCCAATGAAAGGAGTCGAGAGCAAATGCAATTAGTTACTTTGTCCCCACTCAAAGAAGTGATCAAATCCTACGTTGTTTTTACTACAATGAACCTGGGTACTTCAAAAGGGAATGTCCCAAACTTGGCAGAGATTGCCGTCAAGGAAAATTTGGTGGCCAAAGCTAGAGCTACCTGTGGACACGGTCATGCAACAATGGGAAGGGAAAAAACTTCCAATATCTCCTCTAAGGGAATCAACGAAGAAAAAGACCCATCCATGGAAGTTGAGATTGAGAGGGCATCCGTTCATGCCGCTCTCCATAAAAAGGATTTGAGCTGCCAATTTTCAGTGATCTAAACACCATCGGATTACTAGGGTAAGATTGACTATGGCAGCACTCATTCCTTCATTTCACTAGCTTGTGCAAGAAGGTTACAGATAGCCACTATAGCTGCACCCACTTTGCTTGTCGAATTAGCATATGGGTGCGAAATTACTTGAACTAGACAAACTGCTAAGGTGGAATTCCTACTCAGAAATGAGCCCACATCTGTTAAGTTCAGGGTAATGAATCTAGGAGTCCATGAGTGCCTACTTGGATACCAACTATAATGTGCCCGGTCGCCCCACACACGTTTTTAGCGGTCCATCAAGAGAGGAGTCTAAACAGCGCTGCCCAGCACTCCCACAGAATGACACGGGGTTTGTTGCCTAGGGTTTCTTGGGTCCACCTTGCAACAAAATGTTTGCGGCCAAATCCACTAGGATTGACATGAAATCCAGGTTCCTAGTAATCAAGGTCTCCTAACAGTATTCTAACGTCATGTTCTAGACATCCTAATTTATGCAAAGATACCCAAGCTGAAGTACATCCATACCACACTTGGTTCAAAGAGAATGGAAAATGAGGGGAATTTGCTGCTCAACCTCTTTGCCTGTAGGGCATAGTCCAATTCTGATCCCTTAAAACGGTATAAATCAGGTTCTAACTTAACACTACCTAAAGGTTGGATGTTGGTAAAACCTTGTAAGAAGCCTTCCAGTTCTCTGGGACCACCCATTTGTAGGATGGACTAGTCAGGGATTTCACCCACCCGTTGGGGGTTTGTTTGGGCAGCGACTCTTAGACTAATTTCTCAATGGACCGCAAAAACATGCTTGGACAATCGTCACGGCACATTACAAAGGACAATTGAATAGTGGTGTTACTGGGAGCAAAGAGACAAGCCAAACTAGTGAGCCCATTGAATGACCTACTAAGGTCAAGTCAACTTAGCTAATGAAGGTGAAAATCCCCGATTGGTATTCCTAGCAGATGACTTGACCAAGGATGAGGAGACTAACCTCATTAGTCTCTTGAAGGAATTCTCTAATGTGTTTGCATGGTCCATAGAGGAGCTAAAAGGTAATGATTTGAGCATATTAGTAACCCATAGCATTCCTATGGTCCCTGATGCAACACATTAAAAAAAAGCCTTATGCCACGATAAAATTTCGGACATAGGATTCATTTATGAGATCAAGCACATGGGCTGAGTATCACCCATTATGATTGTACTAAAAAAGAATGGAAAGACTTGAGTATTCGTAAACTATAAAAAAGTCAATGCAACTACGAAGAGAGATAACTATCCTTTTCCTTACACTAAGCGCATGCTAAGAGAGTGGTAGGGAAGGAATCATATAGCTTGACAGATGCATTTTCACGATACAACTAGGTGCAAGTCCACATAGAGGATAAGCACAAAACAACATTCTCCACCAAATGGGGGGTGTTCGCATATCTATAGTCATGCCCTTTGGCCTACCCAATGCCCCTACTACCTTTCAACACCTCGTGTGTGTGATCTTCAAAGAAATTCTCAAGAAGTGGTTGAAAGTATTTGTTGATGACCTATGTGTTCACACCAAGTGGGAAGGACACTGGGATAAATTTTGCATAGTCTTTGAACGATATAGACAATATGGTCTCTCATTAAACCCCCTGAAATGCCAATTTTAGGGTTCACATGGCTATATATTAGCGCACATTGTGTCGAGGAATGGAATTTCCACTAATTTGTCAAAAGTTAAGGTGATTGTTGATCTTCTAGCTACTCTGACCAACTATGAGGGAGTTCAATGCTTCCCAGGTCATATCAGATATTATTGCGAGTTTGTGTTGAATTATGCATTAGTTACTAGGCCACTATACAAATTGTTGATTGTGTTTGAGTGGATTGAGGAGTGCTAGTAAGCCTATGAGTGGCTTAAGGAGATTCTAACATTGGCACCTATTTTAAGAGCCCTAGGTTGGTCTATCAGTTTTCATGTATACACTGATGCTTTGAAATTTGTTGTGTGAGCAGTGTTGTGCCAACTTGGTGAACATAACATGGATTTTCTTCTAGTGAGTTTTGCAAGTATGCAAGTCATTGATGTAGAGATGAACTAGTCAACAATAGAGTGAGAAGGGTTGGCAATGGTGTTTGCTGTTAAAAAGTTTAGACATTATCTAGCTGACCATATGTCTCGTATACCCCAAGTTCATACCCACTGGAGAACCTATTGAGAAAGGCATTATGGAGAATCTAGCTAGTGCTCACCTTGATAGAATATCTAGCAAAAATTAGGTCTACAAAGTAGACATTGCACTAGTGGCAAATGGTATAAAGAATATTCTAGAAAAAGGGAATCCCAGATCACTTGATTAAGAATACTAGATTAAGGCACCTCATTTTGACAGTTCAGCCTTATCAATTGATTGCTGAGGTCAACTTTACCAAATAGGGTAGAATGGCCTATTGAGACGGTGTACTTGTGAAAATGAGATGCACGATGTGCTCATTGAAGCATATAGTAGAATTGTAGGAGGACACTTCAATGGAGACACTACTATATGTAAGGTTCTACAGTCTCCACTATGGTGGTCTACATACCAAGTTTGTTAAGCATTGTGATGAGTGCCAATGCATGAAAGTTCCTATATAAAAGGAAAAAATGGAGTTAATACTAGTAATAGCATGGCAACTATCTGAAAAATGAAGCATTCAACTTCATTAGACCCATTAGTCATGTTGCTCAACACTCTCAAGAAAAATACATCATTGTAGCCACCGATTACCATATGAGGAAGAATGATGCAAGGACTACTACTAAATTTCTTTAGGAGCAAGTTATATTTTGATTTGGCTACCCCATTGAATTAGGCAGTAGTAATTAGGATACACACCTCATCAATGAGGTGATTAGGCATCTTTTGTCTACCTTTTGGTTATTCATGGGAAATTGTTGCCATACTATCCTTAGGCCAATGGTCAAGTAGAGGCAACAAAAAAATCTTAGTCAATGTACTGATGAAAACTATTTCTACTTCATGAAGTGATTGGGGAAATAAAATATTGGTAGCCCTATGGGTGTATTGTAGTACCTCTAAATGGCGAACACATGCCATTCCAACTAACATATGAAACAAAAGTGATATTGTCAGTCGATTTCTTTGCTCCAAGCTTGTGGATAGCTGTATGAGAGAGATGGGAAGGTTAGAATGTTTGGACTGACCATTTAATTGAGTCAATAAGGTTATCTGAGACTCAACTTATCACCACAACATGCCCCTATTTTTGAAAAGGCACAAAGAAAGGTCTGGTTTGACACTATTGGGATAGGAAAGACTGTTGGATCAAACCTTAAAAAAATAGACTCAATGCAATGTTGATTATGAGACCCGATGTATCCATGTTGGTCTCACAATTGTTAGAATCATCAAGGTTTTTAGCAAGGTCACCCAAGCTTTAGCCAAGCTTGCAATGCCACACTTTTTTTCATCTGCCACTAACTCTAGTGAGGGGGTAAAAAAATAATGAATGGATTACAACAACCCCAGAAGAACAAACAAGAACTAGTAAGCAGGTTAGCCATGTCCTTGAAATCGCACGCTGAGTATGTTTCCAAGCATAGGTCTCCAACCCATGAAACTTAGGCTGTGAAACAACCCAAATCTCAAACCCACTATGGAAGAACCTCATGAAACAATTGGCACTATGACAACAATTGGCACTATGACAAACAAAGATATGCAAAGATGTGATGGGTCCCTAAGGCCTTACTATGTGCACAAGGGTATTATGAAGGCAACTATTAGGTATAGTTTCCAGGAAATCCCTCAATAACCACAACCACAGCCATACAACTCACAATAGGCAAGCTAGTTCATTCTCACACTCCTAGTGACACTAATGTTAAACTAATCATTGTGCTTCCCTTTAGTAGCCATGAATTCAAGTTGACACCTAATTAAACACCTAGTTAAAATGCCTCCATGCCATCATAGTTGAGTGCTAGACATTAGGAGAAATATGGACTCTCTTTTTTGCCCCTTAAGGAGTGAATAACCAAAGATAGGCCCAACCAATGAGAGAGATGGGATTCCAAATTCATGTAACATGAATCTTCTAGCCGTATCTTGGCCCAAATCTCCACTCAACAATAAAATAAGGGGAAATGTAATAAATACAATGTTGTCACTTCTTGGAAGTTTTGACTCGAAATTTTAATTTTTAAAATTTTTATGTTTGACTTTTCATTTCTCTCCTTTTCAGTTTCCCCTCTTTCTTAGGTGGAACTCAAACTTATCATATCTCTTTCCCTGCTTCGTCTTCCTAATAAAATTTTACAGCCTCATTTTTGCTTATCCTACGTGTAAGACTATGAAATTTCATTTTCTCTACACAAACACAGAGTGAGTTTCACATGTTTTATGAGAGTAGAGCTTGTTCTCCCAAAGCCCTAAGATCTTCTTCTCGAAACTTTATAGGTATATTGTTCTCTTCCATGGATGTTCTATGGTAAAGTTTTATCTCGTTTGGACAAAACCTATGCAAGTTATGTGCACTCTCTAACATGCAATTTCTTTTGTTTTGGTACTCTAGGAGTCTCTTACAGTCAAGAACAATGATCGTTTGAACACTCAACTTCTTCTTCAACATCTTAGGGTTTCTCTCTAAACAAAGTTATAGGTATGTTGTCTTGTTTTTTTGTTACTCCATAGTTAAATTTTATCTCATTTGGACAAAACTTATGTAAGTTATATGCATATCAATCTTTCCTTTATTTTGTACTCCAAGAATCTCTAAGGGTGGAGAACAATGATTTTTTAAAAACTCAACTTTTTCAACATCTTTGGGCTTCTTTGTAAAGAGAGCCACAAGTATATTGTCATCTTTTACTTTGCTCCACGGTTAAGTTTCAACTCATTTGAACAAAGCGTATGTAAGTTATATGTATGCTTTGACCCAAGATTTCATTTGTTTTTGTACTCCAAGAATTTGTTAGTGAATGAGCAATGATCTTGTTATAAGTCAACTTCTTGTTCAACATCTCTGGGCTTCTTTGTGAAAAGAATTACAAGTACAATGTTAAAAAATAATAATCTCCATTTAAATTTCCTTTCATTTGGAGAGAACATTTGCAAATTATACACATGCTGATAAGTAACTTTTCTATTTGGTTATTATAGATGTCTTCACAAAGAAAAGCATAAGTAACATACTTGTAGTGGAGGTTTTCAATAGGAAAGATAGTGGCAGTAATTGGATTTGTGATAAGTACTATAAGTTGGATTAGATTTTGATACACCCAAGTATTGGAGGGAGTTTCAAGGTCAAGTGTAAGGATGTTGCAAACCCCAACAAACATTGGAAAAGGTAGAATTTTAGAGTTCAGAAAAGTGTTTTTTGGAACAAGTATAATAATAGAAGTGTTGATCCAAGATGTTTATATGCACAAACAAATCTCTGTACACAATGAGAACTACATTGCAAATTATTAAAAAAAGCAAGTTTTTAAATTTTATCATTTTTTATTCTTTTGCATTAGAGCTGTTTTTAAAACTCTTTGCAATGTTCTAATTCAATCTTCTTTTACTAATACCTCTATATCCATCGACTTTGCATGAATAGTAGAATGTGGAGTGTTTGAGTGGCAAGATACATGTTTGGCATGAAGACATAGGTTTTTTGATCTATGATAATAACTCTGAAAGTCAACTTGCAACTCAAAATATATATTTTTATAATTCATTGTATGTAATAGAAAGCCAGAGATTGCAGCATGTCCCATTGTCGCCACTATCTAGTGGTGAATGGTTGATTGGTAGCTTGGAGTTGTTAGGAGCATTGAAGTCCAAGATAAAATTTGACATCAATAGTACTATGAAACCCACACAGGCTCCAAAGATGTGAATCCTAGTTGGTTTATTCCATTCTTATTGTTTGTACATTTGTTTGGTTCATGTGATGTTTTAAAGAAAACAACGATTACTTATTAATGCAAGTGTCCATCTGAGCAATGGATGAGTCAACTATTGGGTGAGTCTTGGCAAGTCAAAAGAACACATTTTGATGAGATGATTGAGTGCAGGGCCAACCAATTTGATCTCACATTTAAGTAAATCTTCTTTTACTACTTTGAATGCCTTGATTTAATTGACATAGGTCTTGCTTAGATTAACTGCTGTGTTAGTCCCATTTAGTTACCATTATTTTTATTTTTATTACAAGTATTTCATTGCTAGACAAACTATGTGCATTTTCTTTTGATATAGAATGAGAGCTGGATTTTAGGACCTGATTTGGACCTATTTTGGAGCTCGTTTCGGAGCCGAAAAGTGCCCCAAAGATGTTAAAGAGCCAATTTTTATGAAAAATCAAATGGTGGCGGATGGCCAAGCTAGAGTTTTCCTAGATGCATTTCGACATCAGGAATCCAACACAAGTCTCAATTCGTTAATCGGAGGTCGTTTGACCCTCCATTTAATCCTCACAAGGTTCGGCGTTATAAAGCATCTACCGAATCGAGAAGCCGTAAAGTGCGTGGGAGAGGCCAGCTTGATGGAGTTCGACACCACAAAGCCGATTGTCCAATCGGATTGCAAATCGGAGTTCGTTTGGGCCTTTAAAATTGAAAAATCTACTTGGGGACACTGTGAACACAAAAAGATGAACCGGTTATTTTAACTGTCGAATAGAGGGAAGTGTCAATGCGCCTCCTCATTTTTGCTCGTTGGCTCTTCGATTCAAACCCATTTGGAGAGAGAGAAGGAGATTCTTGATCAGGGCAGAGAGAGGAATAAGATGGTTGCAAGCTTGCCCATTTTAATGGAGGATTTAAAAATCTCATTTTTTAGTCTTTCTCTCTTCTCTCTCTCTCTCTCTCTCTCTCTCTCTCTCTCTCTCTCTCTCTCTCTCTCTCTCTCTCTCTCTCTCGCAAGGGGCAGTTCCTGTGTGTAAAGAAGAATGAAGCCCGGTTGGTGAATGCTCGTCCCACATGGTATCAAATTGCTTCTAAATCGAAGGTGAGCTGAAGATGGCAGTGTGGAGGCAGGCTAAGCATCAAATGGGGCCTGATTTGCAGACCCGCAACAAGTTTCAAAACCTGAAATAATAAAAGATACACGGTAATGACATTTTTACAAAGAAAATGGCTTTCACATTTTATGAGGTTAGCAATGTTCATATGGACTCCAAATTGACGGACATGTTGTTTGCTGCTGGTTTTAGTATTTCATAATTAAAAAACTTAGAAAATATACACTTAAAGTGTAGGAAATAAATAGAAAAAACCCCAAAAGCATGGTTTTTAGAGTAAAAATGGGATTTTTCGGCTTAAAATGGAAAAAGCATGAAACAAAACACCAACAAAATCTACATGGTTGCTGTTTAAGGACTCAAGAGCCACAGCTTTGAAATAATGTTAATTTTCTTCCATTTTTATTGATAATAAATAAGAAAAAATGGTAAAAAATACTTTTTAAAAGGGGGGAAAATCAGGAATGGACGAAGAAAATTATGAAAAATTATGGATGTGTCTGTGGGTGTAAAATGAGGATAAAGCATGAGGGTTTTTCTCAGGTTATTCCCATTTATATATTTTTATGAGTATTTACTACTTATTTCGTGCGAAATACACATGAACTCACCCTCGAGGGGTTCACTATATATATATATATATTCTATATAATGTGCATTCATGGCCTATTTATAAATATCTTAATCTGTGAATTTTTCTTGAATTAAACACAACCATTTTCTATTCAATCTGTAAGTAACCCCTTTATATGACACCCTTCTGTACGTAAAAAATGTATAAAAATGGTGTTTTAAAAACCCCTTATCCCCCGCTCTCCCCCCCCCCCCCCCCCCCCCCCCCCCCCCCGCCCCCGAGAAATCACCCCTTTACCTATGCAACGAGGCAAAACCTTAAATGGTAGGGGGAGGAGGAAAGTTTGAGTGCTGAAATATAATATAAAATCAGATGTATTTGCTGTATTATTCATATAGGATGATGTTAAGTTAAATAAAGGAAAGTACAGCATGAGTGTAAGGCTCGATGTCTTCTCTCATCACAATAATTATGCGTTAGTGTATGGAAACATGAAAAGAATGGATTTGCACAATGCATGAGGCTGTTTTTCAATTGTTTGAGCACTTAATCATATACATATTTGCATCAAGCATCGTTAAATGGTATCAATTACAAACTCCTGGATGCATAGCACCTGGTTTGTTTAGGACTTTACCCATGTAGAGAGAGTGAATAACCCGGCTGCTGTAGGTCTAGACGGTGGGTCTAAGGGGACGGATAAGTGAGGCTAAGTGCATTCCTAGAACGATAAATATATTGGCACTAAGAGGGGATTTTGTTTTGAATATGTCAATATGTGGAAGCAGTGCATCGAGGGGCCAATCCCCAAGATGTAGGAGAGCTGTAGTAGGGCCACGGCAATCAGTCGATGGGGTGCCCTTGTGTTTGTGATACGTGGCATTTATTGTGGATATATGTATAATTCCCTCTGAAGAGATGGAGAAGGAAACATTCGTTGGACTACAGACGATAAACACATAGTGATTAGTATTTAGGATAGTGTATCCCTCGATAGACATTCCTGGCCCGCGAGGCCGTATGGTGGGGTTGTCTGTTGAGAGCATGAGGTCCAATTAGTACCTTAGCTAGTGCCGACCCATTTTAGGTCCCATCACTGGTGTGTCTATCGGGAGCTGCCGACAAGTGGTTGTTCTCGACTCTAAGGTTTCTAGGGACCAAATAGTTGGTTTATGTCCTCTAACAAGGGCCATCAAGCTGAAATACAAAAAGCACAATGTGCTGAGAGGACTAGACGGCAGTTGGAGATTGTAAGTCATTATTCTCCTCAAAGGAGTAGCCCGTTGCACATAAGAGGCATTGGTTCTAATAACCTATGTGTTACGAGTAGCTCTTTGAGTGCAAGTAGAAGTCTTAGTACTTTCCTAGTTCCAATTAATCAACCCACAACAAGTGGGGGTGTAGTCTTATCTACACAAACGCCTGTTGTCAATCCGGTTGTAGCCATTGCACAACCTATCGCAATTCCAGTAGGGATACCAGATTTTTCGACATTAGGAGCATGGTTGCCCATTTTCCATGGGTTAGCAGAAGAAGATGGAGAACTCCACATTAAGAAGTTTCAAAGACTCATGTTCAATTATCGAATCCAAGACGAAGGACACCTAATGATGTTCTTTAACATGAAGAGCTATAGTATGGTACCACGATCTCGAAGCCGGAACCATAACTAGCAGTGCCCTTTCCGTAGAGAGTTTTCCCTTGAGAAGGGTGAACAATATTGGGTGCATGTCTTGAATATAACACGCCAAGAGACAAATGAGAATGTCCAAGCCTATGCCAAGAAATTAAAGCAAGTTTTTCGTAAACTAAATACTTATATCTCCATTCCAGCTGCCCAGTTATAATATTTCCTACATGGATTGGATTTTAATATCCATGTGCAACTAAGTAGTGTTGCTTTGACTAACATTGACACCGCTATTACCCAAGCAAAAGGGGTAGAGTCGCACTTGCAAGTGGCTTATGTAGCAAGGATAAATTGGAATGATAATAACTTAGCCTTGACCAATGGGAGTCAAGGGGATCCTATGTCAAATGCGAATGGGAAAGGAGGGATCATGCTGAATTTACCTACGTTACCAGCTCCTTCTAGCATGACTATGCCCATGGCTAGTTAGGTGGCCTCACTAAATAGTGGGGTCCAAACAATGAATCCTAATGTTGTTCTAGTAGGCCAACGGCCAATCCCTAATCAAGTGGTTAGGCCCATGGGACGACAAACTGACGATCGCGGCTACGAGTCAAGTGCCTCTAATATCCTTGGTGAAGTTAAGGACATGATGAAGCTCTACATCGATATGATCTCTGAAGAGTATCAACAAATAGCTATGGATGTCAATTTCCTTAAGAAGCAATAGAATTTGATAGGGAGTCAACGCCCTGAAGAGGGTGGCCCTTCAAGATTCAGCTGTAAGTGGTGTGGTGGCCAACATTTCCCTAGGAATTGCCCGAATGTCAAATGTGATATTTGCGAAAAGTCTAGCCACTTAGCCGCTACCTGTTGGAGTAAGATCAGTTCTCTCCAACAAAGAAGTAAACAACCTGGTCCAGTTAATCATCACACACAAGGGAATAATCTCCAGCAAGATGAGGGACTAAGACAAATACAGCAAAGAGGAAAGGTTGTTGTAGAAGAGTTGCCTCATGGCAGTGGAGTCAGCCTTATTGAGGCTGTATGTGTCAATGATGCTGAAACTTCTAATCTATGAGCCGTAACAAGAGGGCAAAATATTAAAGAGGGTGATAGAGGAAATGTAAAACCTATCGAGGGAAACCCTAAGCAGGATGCTAGGGAAAAGAGAGTCCTAAATCCAGATACGGAAGGTGGACCTCTAAGGCCTATTGATGGTAAAGTGGATCCCGAGAAGGATAGAGAGGTACCAAGAAAGAAGACAAAAGTAAAAAAAGAGGCACTAAAGCCGCTGGTCCAACGACCAAAGGAAATAATGGTTTGGCATGAGAAGAGAACTTTGGCTAACTACCATGACTTTGACCTAGCAAGTTCTCTTTGTGAAGTTAAACCAAATGTGAATCTCCTACAATTGATTAAACTTTCTCCAAGAGTATGCAAGGAATTCAAGAAAATCTTGCGTATCGGGTATATAGCAGAACCTTTGGGCATAGCTAGAGTGGGAGAAGATTGGTTCGATCATACTGAAAAGAATTGCCCTAGGGTTCCAACATATCTGGATGGAATATTAGTGGAGCATGCTATCGTGGACACTGGATCCTCTATCAATATCATAAGTTCAGACTTGATGGAGCGGCTAGGTCTCGAAATTCAAAAAGACGGCTCCATGCTTCTTAGGATGTTGGATGATAGTCTAAGACAACCAGAAGGTTGTATCACTAAAGTCCACGTTACTGTTGCAAGCATGGAATGCTATTTGGACTTTAGGGTGATAAGGTTTGCAGGACATCCTAGCTATCGAGTTTTGCTAGGAAGGCCCTAGATTTTATGAACAGAATGTCAAGTCGATATACCCAACCTTGAGTCTCCTCACAGTGAAAGATCTCCTTTATCCTCCACTGAACTAGAAACAGTAGATGATCCATCTAATAGTAAGATGTCATCGAGCGATGGATCTAAGGAAGGGTCCACTACAGAGGATATTTATTAGATAACCTTGAATGAGCCGATAGAGCCTCATGATTGAATAAGAGACAATGGATGCTATTGAGCTAGAGCTTGGTATGCCTAATGATTCACAGCCAATCAAATTGGGTTCTATACTCAATTTGGAAGAGAGAGAGGACTATGTGTCCCTGATTCAGGAGTTCCATGACATCTTTGCTTGGAGCTATGGCAAACTTAGCGGTATTCCTCCCAGTCTAGCTATGCATACTATTCCTTTAAAGGAAGGTACATGCCCTGTATGTCACAAAGTAAGGCGTATGCCTTTTGAATTAAGGGATGGGTTGTTTGAGGAACTACAAAAGTTGCGTAAAGTGGGTTTGATCTTTCTTGTTCGGCATACTGAATGGTGCTCACTAGTTGTGATCAGGAAGAAGAAGAATAATGAGATCTGGCTTTGCATAGATTTTAGAGAGTTGAACAAGTAAACTGTTAAAGATTACTACTCGTTGCCATTTATTGACCAAATATTGGATCGACTAGCAGGTAGGGAAATCTATTCGTTTATGGATTGCTTTGCAGGGTATAACCAAATGGCAATTGCTAAGCAAGACAAGCTAAAAATGATGTTTATTACTATCTTCGGTACCTTTGTGTACCATGTGATGGCATTTGGGTTATGTAATGCACCAGGTTCATGGCAGAGAATAGCCGACAAGACCTTTGGTGACATTTTCCCCGAGGAATTGAAAGTATTCATTGACAATCTGAGGGTAGCCACCATAAGGGGTAGACATTTAATTATCTTACAGAAGTGTTTTGAGCATTGTAGACAATTCTGCATAGCTCTCAATCCACGGAAGTGCGTCTTCAGAGTCCCTTATGGGATCTTGTTAGGCCATGTGGTCAGTTCCGTAGGGATTGCGACTGATCCTGAAAAGATCAAGGTCATAGTCGCCATGAGTCCACCGCGTACTCCAAAGGAAGTGCATAGCTTTCTGTCATCAGTAGGGTATTATCGAAGGTTTATCAATGCCTTGGCAAAAAGAATGTTGCCACTGACGAACCTATTGTCCTTTAATTGTCAGTTTTCATGGAGTGATGCTTGCAAAGTATCTTTTGACCATGTAAAGCAGGAGCTTGCCAAAGCACCTGTTTTAAAAGCACCAAAAAGGGGTGAAATGTTCTACGTATTTTCAATAGCAACTATGTATAGCAGCAAATTTGGGAGAAAAAGTGGTACCATCCGATAGCTTTTGCTAGTCGAAAGTTTGGCATATCAGAAATTAACTACGCCTATATGGAGAAGTTGTGCCTCGCAATGGTATTTGCGACCAAGAAGTTCAAGCACTACATTCTTTATGAGAGGGTGGTTTTTTATACAAAGGTGAAAGGGCTTTGATTGTTGTTGAATAAGTTACAGCCACTTGATCATTTAGCAAAGTGGTTGATCACTTTTCAGGAGTTTGATTATGAGATTAAGAGCAAGCCACCAAAGCTTCAGGGCATTATCGAGTGTCTTCTGGATTTCAAAGAGCCAAAAGAGGTCGTGGCTAAAGGAAGTGACATGGAAACATTGTTTAAGATTGATACAGTGTCTATTCTCTCCTGGTATGCTGGTAGAATGCACTATCTTTCTACGGGAAAGATTGGAGCTACTCTATAAAAACTTGAGAAGAGGAAGATTAAACAGCAGGCATTGAAATTTTCCTTGATTGCAAGGACATTATATTGACAAGGTGTTGATGATATCTATCGCCGATGTGTGATGTCTGCTGACGAGGTTCCTTTTATTTTGGAAGAGTGCCATGACTCCGCTTGTGGAGGGCACTTTGTTGGGCCGTTGACGGCACAAAAGGCTTTACGAGCTGGTTATTGGTAGTGGTCCATCTTCCAAGATTCATTTGACTATGTTAAAGATGTGATACATGTCAAAGACATGAGAGTCGAGAGAATAGGAAGCATCAACTTACGCCTATTATGGCTATCCTTCCATTTGAGAAGTGAGGCATCGATTTTGTGGGACCTATTACCCCGTTGTCTACTACTCAGAAAAGATACATTATAGTAGCAACTGATTACTTTACAAAGTGGTCAGAAGCACGGGCGACGAGGTAGGACAATGCAAAAGAGACTACTAGCTTCCTACTTGAGCTAATCATTTGCTGTTTTGATACCCCAAAGGAAATAGTATCGAATTGTGGAACTCATTTTTTGAATAAGGTAATTAGAAGCCTGACTAAAGCATGGAGCATTAAGCATAACAAGACGACCCCTTATAATCCGCAAGCCAATGGACATGTTGAAAGTACCAATAAGCAACTTGTGGGTATCCTATCCAAGATAGTCTCTGAAAAGAAATGGGACTGGGATACATAATTATGTGTGGCTGTTTGGGCATATAATATAATGTTTAAACGAGCCACTGGCTGCACCCCATTCAAATTAGTTTACGGGGAGGAATGTGTCTTGCCCTTAGAAATTGAGTTGCTGACGATAAGATTTGCAATCAATCATTCTTTGGGTGATGAAGATGCCTTATTTGAGCGGTTTACGACTATATCCCACCCCGACAAGCTCAAGTTGTAGAGTTTGTTGCACCAGGAGGTAGCTAAACGTCGGATGAAGTAATTGCATGATCTAAAGGCGAAGAAGTATACCTTTAAAAAATGGCAATTAGTTCTATATTACGATACGTGTAGGGAGCCATTTCCAGGAAAGCTAGAACCTAGATGGGATGGCCCTTACAAGATAGTTCGGATAGGTAAAAATAAGTCCATGGTTTTATTAGCTGATCTACAAGGAGTGGAATTTAAGAATAAGATTAATCTTAATAAGATTAAACCTTATTATTTCTAAATATGCTAATGCGCTAAATGCATTGCAGGTCCATGCTAGGGTTGATTTGAGACCTGCAAGAGAGCTTAAATTGGTCGATGGGGTGGTTAATCCCTTATTTGGAGCATCCATATCTAGAGCAAAGATATCATCAGGGGAGGCTTATATGGTGGAGCAAGGGATACAAAGTGGTTGAGCAAGAAGATGGTACCTTTGTGTGGGAGATTAAAGTTTTCTTCTATCACTGTTTACAAATTTTGATGAGCATCCCTATTGAGTTTAATGAAGAAGGTGGGATGGAGCATCAGTTCATCCTCTAAATATGTTGAATTTTGATTATCATACTTATGAATAGAGGAGTTCCTGATGGCTGGATGTGTAAACCCCTTGTGGACGTATATGTTATCCTTTGATGGAGCCCAAAAGGCCTAATAGAAAAGGGAGTGTTGGAGTAGTTATCTAAGATCCCCGACGTAGAGTTACAATAAAATTAGTTGCTTATCTCGCGGTGGGATTTACTAACAACATGGAGGAGTATAAAGCCTTGATTATGGGATTGAATATTTCCAAGAAAGGTGGCATTAGGCGGTTGTTGGTAAAAGGGGATTCCCAGCTAATCTTAAATCAACTTAATGGGACATATACAATCCCGAATCCTCTCCTTCGTATGTATCATCGAACTGCTATAACCCTACTTAATGAATTTGAGAGCATATCTCTTCAGCTCATTCCACGTTATTGGAATCAGTTTGCAGATGCATTAGCCAATTTTTCTTATGAGAAGGACCTCTTTTTCAACTATGGTCCTAGCCCGGATGTTGTTATTGATGATGAGACAAGACCTAGTCGCTTGTGGGGAATATTATCAGACCACGCATTATATGGCAGGTGATGGTTGATATGGACAATGAGAAGAGTAGCCGAGACCCATCTACCACTATTATCTTGGACCCATAGGTTGATTCGATGACATGTTATGCGTACGCCTCTTGCTATATACACAGGAGGTATGGGTCATAACTTGATGCATTTAGTTTAGGGCTGAGCACCCTCTTTTTCCCCTTGGAGTGGAGCACGTGTTTGTATATCTGCCTTATTCCAAGGACGAATCTATATGAGCAGGTTTGCTTGATTTCTTTAGTCTAAGAGGGTGAGCTAGTTTGCAAAGAAATGTGCTATTTCGTTAGGCCAAGAGGGCCATTCGTCTGTTTAGTGCAGGTACAGTTAATGCTTTTTTGTTGGAGTGATTGCATCATATAGGTAGACGAAGTCATTGGAGCGAGCCTTTGCTGCGAAGGAGCTTCTTGTGGCCATTCCAAGTGGTTTCGTCCCTTTTTCGAGTCTTTTCCCTTGAACAATTAATGATATATGTGTGTGTGAGGGTTACTTTCTTTTGTTTGTTGGGGACTGACACCCAAGGCATGAAGTCCCAAGATTAGACTCTGTATGTTTGGGGGAGGCCTGAGTAGTCACTGCCTCCTGCAAGACATTGTCAGGCATTATAAGACCTGTTTTAGATGGGCGTTCTAGTGACCCTGTTTTGTTGACCTACTAGGCGGCCGTTCTAGGAGTTCCTGTTAGTTGTGAGGCAGTTAGAGAAGCCTACTAAAATAATGATGGAAAGAGACAAAACCTTAAATATCTGAAAGACAATATATGAATATATAGAGGTGTGTAAAAAGGGGTTCTTACCTCTACAAAAATAGAAATGGACAGAAAGAAAAATCCTTGAGCTCTAAGTGAGTGTTAGAAAAGGATTAAGTGTTGCCTTGCATGGGCTTGGTAGGTTCTTGGGTACCAAGACAGGACCTAAGGCCGATGCCTTGCTCTCCTTGGGTCACTACGCTCAACTCCCTCCTTTTTACACGCCCGAGTATGGAAAATAAGAGGCTAAAAACCCAATGTGCTAAAAGAAAATATTTGTTGATTAGGCTATAGGAGTTCTCACCTAGTAGGAGCTCCTAGTTGCGTTGTCCTTAGTTAAGTAGGTAGTTCTGACCACCACTAAGGATGACCTCTTTGATGGTTCTTGTTAGCTTGACTGTGTTGGAGCAGTTGGTTAGTGACTAGCTTTAGGTTTTCTGTTAGATTATGCTAGGCCTACTCCTTGTGGATTTCATGCCTTGGTTTTAACAAGGGGATAGGGTGAGAGCTGTGATGTGTTCTGTTGTGTATCTATTTTGTATAAGCTTGATGCTCTTTGTGGTTGTGTTTATGTGCAGATTCGTTTGTGGGATTCGACAGGCTGAGTCGCCCTATCCTGTGGTCGCCAATGAGAGCTAGTTTTTAGGACCCGATTTGGACCCGTTCTTGAAGCATTGAAGCTTGTTTCGGAGCCGGAAAGTGCTCGAGAGGTGTTAAAGAGCCAATTTTTATGAAAAATCAAATGGTGGCGGATGGCTGAGCTAGAGTTTTCCTAGATGCATTTCGACATCAAGAATCCAACACAAGTCTCAGTTCGTCAATCGGAGATCGTTTGACCCTCCATCTAATCCTCGCAAGGTTCGGCATTATAAAGCATCTACCGAATCGGGAAGCTGTAAAGTGCGTGGGAGAGGCCAGGTTGATGGAGTTCGACACCACGAAGCCGACTGTCCAATCACATTGCAAATCGGAGTTCGTTTGGGCCTTTAAAATTAAAAAATCTACTTGCGGGACAATGTGAACACAAAAAGATGAACTGGTTATTTTAATGTTCTAAACCTTAGACTTAATAAAAGCCTTGAAACTAATGCAAAAACTGTCGAACAGATGGAAGTGTCAATGCGCCTCCTCATTTTTGCTCGTTCCCTCTTCGATTCAAACCCATTTGGAGAGAGAGAGATATTCTTGATTAGGGCAGAGAGAGGAACAAGATGGCTGCAAGCTTGCCCGTTTTAATGGAGGATTTAAAAATCTCATTATTAGGTCTTTCTCTCTCCTCTCTCTCTCTCTCCTGCAAGGGGTAGTTTCTGTGTGTGAAGAAGAATGAAGCCCAATTGGTGAATGCTCGTTCGGCATGGTACCGAATTGCTTCTAAACCGAAGGTGGGCTGAAGATGGCAGTATGGAGGCAGGTTGAGCATCAAATGGGGCCTGATTTGTAGACCGGCAACAAGTTTCAAACCCGAAATAATAAAAGATACACGGTAATGACATTTTTATAAAGAAAATGGATATTTTTTCGCATTTGATGAGGTTAGCAATGTTCATATGGGCTGAAAATTGATTGCACATGTTGTTTGCTACTAGTTTTAGTCTTTCATAATAAAAAGAATTAAAAAAATACACTTATAGTATGGAAAATAAATGGAAAAAACTCGAAAAGCATGGTTTTTAGAGTAAAAATGAGATTTTTGGGCTTAAAATGGAAAAAGTATGAAATAAAACACCAATAAAATCTACATGGTTGTTGTTTAAGGACTCAAGAGCCGCAGCTCTAAAATAATGCTAATTTTCTTCCATTTTTATTGATAATAAATAAAAAATAAGGAAAAATAGTGAAAAATGCTTATGACGACTACGCAATTTATAACATTCTCCTAGCTACGAAGTAGTTGATGAAACTCATGCAAAACTAGTGTTAATTTATTCCATCTTACAAGCTATTTTTCAAGTCCATACGTACACTTTAGTACCCTATTAAATTCTCTCCGAATGAATGATACCTTATGGTGCTAACCTTTTCCTATGAAATCATTACGAGAAGCAGGTTGGTTATCTTCTTTTGGTTTTTTTTTTCAAACCCTGCAGTCTCAAGGCTTTTTTCTTTCTTTCTTTCTTTCTTTCTTTTTTTCTTTCATTTCATTTTTTAATTTTTAAAAGAATAAATATATAGACTCTTCTGAGCTTATAATATTTGGATTGGATTTTAAGTAGTTTTTTTAAAAAAAAAAGGAAAATGACCAAGCTCATGGTAGTACTATCATGAGTTAGGGAAGAAAGCAAATTTAACTTCCAAAGCAATTTCAAGTCTCTGTTTCCATTGGAGTACTAGAACTTGGTACAGAAGTTCATAAAAGCTGACTAGTTGCTTCAAAAGTGGTATCTACACTTGACTGACATTGAAGACTCGGATGATTATGATGAGGACCCAACACAACCATCATGTTGCAAGTTGTTAAGAAAGAGGATTGAAAGAGAAGAGGCAATAGCTTTTGCCACTGAACTCACAGTGACAGCATCATTTCGATGTCGTGAGGGAACAGCCATAGCCTTTCCCAAAGCCACATACAGACCTCTAGCAGTAGTAGCTAACCTCACCATCATTTCATGATTCAAGATGTGGGAACCTAGAGAACGGACAGGTTGTTCTGCATAGCCTGATCTTGTTTGATTGATTCTTCTATCTTGGAATTTCTCAAGAACCTCTGTGGTTGTGACCTTGCTTTCGGAACTCTTTGACAGCGTGGCGCCTATCAAAATATAATCCATAGATCGAATACTCACTATCCACCAATGCTTTCCTCCGCCACACTGTTGCTATCTCTACACATCAGCTGAAGCATTCACAATCGTTAGTAAAATAATACAATTAAACCGACAAAAGTAAATACCTAGCAGTCTTCAACTACATAAATAAATCAACTGGTTAGAAATAATTCCTAATCTTAATTTATTACGAGTGCGCACTCTAAACTCATAAACGTTTATTAATTTAATATGCATTTTGCGGAATCACCCGCTATGGAATCACCCATGTACACACTAAATTAATGAAACGCCCGAAAAGGACAAGCGTCCCCATCAACTTCTCGCACAAAGAATCCACTTTGTGTATGAGCCCCGGTCATCAAAGTTTACGGATTCCACCGTAAAACCTCACGGAATCCACCATGGCACAGAATCCACCGTGGAATATGCCTCCTGGTATCAGAGACTGACTGTAAAGCTCGATCATTCCAAGAGCTTTGCCTTTGTGCGAGATGGTAAGCGATTGAAAGCCCTAGATCTTAGCTTTGCTCTGATACGACTGGTGCATAAATCGGATACTCTATGTGTATGTAGCAAGCACCGGAAGGTCCCCAAGAACAAAAGAACTCTACTTTAGTTCGAAAAGTAAGAGAGAGGTTTTGCACAGCATGAAGAAAAGAGACCAATTGGGTACAATCTCCCCCCATGCCTTGTGTGAGCACTTCACAAAGCATGTATTTAATATTTTATTCATCTCCAAGCTCAAAACTAGCCCAAATTTAAAATTAGCATGCTTCAGCTTTTGTATTTTCTTTTGTCCAAATAAAGAATAAAGCAGTTGGGTGATGTCGTGATGTTATGAGGACATAGTGCGAAAAAGTATGAAATGCATCATGATCCGACTTCTTATTAATCAAGAGAGTCAATGTGATCTGAGTCATTAGTATTAGCGTGAGTTAGATGGATTATTCAAAAATACTAGATTTTTGAATAATTTTAGCCTATATTTGATATTATTTATTTTAAAAATCTGAAAAAGTTAGAAAAGCTTCTAGATTAGGATGGCATGCAAAAAACAAGTTGCTTTTTCAACTAGTTAGGAGTTTTTTCATAAAAAGAACAGATTGACAAAATCGCGCGCATCGCGATCGGGCTGAAAACTGCAGATGGAACTGAAAGAAAAAGAAGGAGTGATTTGGGAGATCCATGGCCACGTGTCCTACGGTTTTACCCCCCTTTCGGAGCGAACTGAGCCATCAGATTTGGGTTTCGAGTAATAGAGAAGAGCTGTAATTTTTATGTACGTTTTGTTCTACAAAGCAGCTCCTGGAGATCTAATGCCTGGAGATTGCTTCTGAGTACTGCGAAGATTCCAGGTTCTTTCAATACATATTGATTCAATTCATTGTGATTTGTTTGTAGTGTTTACCACTTGGGTATTCTCTATCTTCTCTTCCATGTCCTATCTCTACTTTCTTCTACTTCTGATCCTCGGTGGATTCGACCTTTCGACAAAGACCCCTCTGACATTGGTGAACCCGATGTAAAAGATCATCACAGAAGAAGAAAATATAAGATGGGAGAACCTTCAAATACAATCTCTAGTGATGTTTTGCAACAGTTGGTGCAAAATATGAATATTCTTATGTAGGTACAACAACAATAACAAGTGATGCAAGCTTCAACTCAAACAAAAAGTGTTGTGATGAATGCTTTGCAAGCAGTTGAGCGTGAGGTGAAGTTATTCAATGGTAGGAATATATCTGCATATGTATATACCTATGCTTAAAAGATGGAATTCTTTGGAGTGGCTCAATCTACATGGAGCCAGTTTTTTGTACGCGTTATTGTTCATGAACTGAAAGCACGGATTACTGACTTATACTTGCAGGATGCTGACTGGGTAGCCTTCAAGAAGACACTCAGGGAAGAATTTTACATTAAGGACACCAGTTTGATTATGTGCAAGACTTTTCAAGAGTGGGTTTTACAACCCAATAAGGGTCTTGTGGCTACGTAATTGTTAAGAGAACTTGAAAGTTGATTTGAGCAGTTGGATCTTGCAGAACAACAAGCTCTTGCAAGTCAAAAAATTGAATTGTTTCTATAGGTAGCATATCTTGAGCTTCAAGAGAAGCTTGATGATTTGTTGGGGACCAAACTACAGAGACAGCTTTGAAAATAGAGTAGAGACATGTCAAGGAAGCTGTTACTACACTTCTGAAGAAGCATAGAATAAGAGAAAGATTGCATGTCTCTAGCTTGCCCACTATTACGGGCAACACAGTTTATGTATCCAGTAAGCCACTTACTTCTTGGCTAACCCTATGCATGTACATGTTATTATCCCTCTGTTAGGGAATATGTCTCACATGAATTGGTCAAAGGCATGTGAGAACTTCAATTGAAGGTTGCAAAATTGGACAAAAAATGACAAGTGAAAAGGGGACGGGCAGCAACCCCTGAGCCTGGAAAAAGATGTATGTGGTGTGACAGTTTGCAGCACGAGAGAAAGGATTGTGCTGCCTATTAGGAGGCCTTAGAATGACAGCTTATATTTTGGAAAGATGGCAAGATCCATGCACAAGAAATGAGATTGCCTCTTGCTTTGAATTTTGGAAAGGGAGGTATGCAGAAGCTGTTGGAAGTCTTGGCTGTCCAAAATGCTTATGCGGCAGTACATGCTTCTACTTTTGGTCTACAGTTGGATAGAATGCATGGCCAAGTGATGGTTTGGTCAAAAGGCTGAAATATGGACACATGCTTTACATGCACTTGAAAAGAGAAAGGTCACTGACAGTGAAATGTCTCATGCAGGGCAAGACATTTGTGGCATAATTGGTTGGGAATCACTGGTAGATGCATATTCAATGTATGCATATTTAGCAAAGGTACAAAACATGGATGTACTTGTGGAAGAAAAAAAAAAGAGATGAAGATGTTGTAGGGACATCTAAAAGAATGACAAGAGGAAGTGTGGATCAGCCTAAAGCTGCAAATCAGTCACCTCCTGAACATGTTATGAAAGAGGTCACTCAAGAGAAAAATGAGGATAGCAAACAAGAGGACAAAAAGAAGGGCAAGCAGCCAGGATATAAGATGCAATCTGACATTGAGACAGCCACAAATCTTAAGAAGGTTCTTGAAGAATGGATCTTAAACAGTCGGAATTTACCTTGGGAGAGGTGCCTGGCATTGCCAAGAAAGAATAGCATGATGAGATCATTGACATAATTAAAATGAAGCGTCAGTTTCTTGGTGATACCACTAGTACATTGCTGCAATTTGAAGAGGAAATTAGTTTGTTGGGTATTCGGGCTGAATAATGAGCATGAAGTAAGTACATGATTGTCTATGCAGGATGCTATTGATCAATGGACAGCATGTGGAAAAGAGAAGAAAGTGGCTGAAAATGCATTGTCTTGTAGCAATATGCATGGTGGAGTAAGGCAAATGCTACAATATGGAGAAGAGACTCTAGGATTTATTCCTTGAAGTCACTACACAAGAAATCATTGGCCTCAAGCTACCACTGAAATGGTACTCAAAATAGGGAAGCGTGAAACTCCTTGTGTTGCTTTACTTGACCATGGGTCTAAGATAAATGTCATTGAGCGTGGATATTGTATGAAAATGGTGCATGGCCTATAGACACTGATCATGGTTGGTGAATGAGGGCTACAAATATTTCTTCAGGGGAGCTCTATGCTACATGTCCTAATGTAAAAGTGACGATTGGTGATGTATAGGAAGAGCAACACTTCTTTGTGCAAGATAATTCCTCATATACAGTGATTTTGGGATAGCCCTATATTACAGGTGTGCGTATGGAAACAAAGGTGCTTTGATGATGGATCTGCTTATGCAAGAGTCAGAAACAAAGATGGAAGGAAAGTAGTCCAATTCCTTACTGTTTCTGTTAATCATCCTAGAAATCATGATACGCTTCGAGAGTCTCCTTTGATTCCAAATGCAACGGAATTCAAAGACCTCGATTTTCATTAAGCACCATTGTAATGCGGGGCTACAGTAGTGCTGTTCAAAGGGTGTACTCACCTCTTGATGAAATGAAGCATGTATTTACTATTGGTAATTCTCAATTTGCAGCAAACAGTTCATGTTGGTTTTAGCCTATGAAAGCTATGTGTAGGGCTGAATGCATATCTATGAAACGTGCTATTAAGAAACTAAGAGCATTGGGGCTATTAGCTGAAAATGATGGCATTTCAGGCATCTTTTATGAGCTAAATATTACTGACACTATGGCTGAAATTCTAGCAACTATACATGTAGAAAATGAGGATGAAAACAGAGTGTTGTCAGTCTGTTCTTTGGATATGTATGATGCTATAGCATTGTTTGCTCAGCAGGAAAGATTACAGTAGGCTAAAGCACTTGTGGAGACAAAGTGTAAGATAATTGACAAAAAGGTGAAACCAATTGCTTTGCCACTTCCACCAGAGAGTGAGGGTATGTATGAAAAAGTGTCAAGGCAGCCAATCTTACGAGATCCTAAAGATATAGGTCATCAGTTTACATCTGAAACATTACAGGAATTGAAAGTTGGTGCAGAAGGGTTTCTTTTGCCTGCTGAGAGAGATTGTTTTATGTAGATGTTGGCTAGACATGGGAAGGAATTTGCATTTTATCCAAGTGAAATAGGTTGTGTGGATCCAAATGTTATCTCCTATGGTCATATTTACGGTGCCACATGTACCATGGAACTTGAGGCCTATTTCAGTGCCTAAAGCTTACTTGCCAAAGCTAATGGATTTGCTAAATGAAAATATTCGCATGAAGATATTGGAGCCTTCTTCAGCCCTGTACTAAATCATTGATTTACTATGCCCAAAAAGAATGGGTCTTTGAGATTTATTCAAGACATGCAACCGGTCAATAAAGTGACCATAAGAAATGCGGGTGCAAGTCCTGTGGTTGATGAATTTGCAGAGGCTTTTGCAGGCAGAGCGATCTATTCTTTGGGTGATCTTTACTCGGGTTATGATCACTTTCAGCTTGCAATTGAAAGCAGGGATATCACAACCATGACTCCTTTGGGGTTAGTACGGATGTGTACTCTCTCACAGGGTGCAACAAACTCTGTGGCACACATGACAAATGCTATGAATAGGGTACTCAAGGATTTTATACCACAATTGACTATGCCCTTCTTGGATGATGTTCCAATCAAAGGGTGTGCAGTGGATGAAAAGAATGAAGAGATGGATGCTCATGGATGCAGATAGTTTGTTGCAGACCATATTGTGAATTGTGAAAGGATTTTGACACGTCTAGAAGAGGTGCATTTAAATCTTTCTAGACAAAAGTCTGTCTTTGGAGTTTAAAAGGTTTTGATTGTTAGGCATATGTGTGGGCCTTATGGGCGAAGGCCATCACGAGCAAAAATAGATGGGATTGATAGAATGCAAGATGTATGCACGAATGTATCAGAGCTGCGTATATTCTTGGGTGCATGTGTGTTCTATTTGATATGGATTCCTCACTTTGCACATGTAGCCGATGCTCTTTATTAGCTTCTAAGGAAATGTCAGAAATTTCATTGGGAAATGAAGCATAAAAAAGCAATGAAGAAATTGAAGCAACTCTTAAAATTTGCTCCTACATTGAGAAAGGATGACTATTCACATGGAAAGCCTATCATTATTACTGTTGATACAAGCCTAATTGGGATTGGATGGGCAATTGGGCAAGATGATGAGGAAGGACAAAGATATGCAATTTGCTTTGGTGCTAAAGTATTGACTGAATGACAGAGAAGATATCCGCAGGTTAAAAGATAATTATGGGGAATTGTGATAGCCCTTAAATGTGATAAGGAGTATTTTATGGGTGCTCATGTAGTCATTGAGACCGATTGTTTTCCGGTATTGGGTATGATTACTAGTTGTGCTACTCTAGACATTGCTATACTTCGGTGGATTGCATACATCAAATCTTTGAACCTTGAATTTCAGCATATTGCAAGAAGAGATAACCCAGTGGCAGACATGTTATCTTGAGCACGTTATGAGAATGAAGATGGGATAATGGATGAGGTGGAAGAAGATGACTTTCTTATGACTCAAAATGATGTTGCAAGAGTAAATTTAGCAATGAAAGGTGTTGCTACAGCATTAACCGAAGCTTGAACAACAAAGAGAAGACAATTTAGATGTTTTGTATCTTGTGTAGAAGTGTTTTTGGAAGAAAAATATCTAGGAGAGTGGCTGAGAATCGGTCAATACATTAGTACATTAACAAAGAGAGATGAATGGTCAGATGAGGAGTTTAAGAAAATCAAGAGGAAAGTGTATGGGTTTTTTTTAAAAGATGGATACTTATGGAAACATGCTAAAAAGAAACAGGGTAAACCATTGCAAGTTTTGGGTGATAGAGCTTCACAAGTAAAAGTAATGTAAGAATTTCATGAAAGCTTGTGGGCTGGCCATAGAGGTGTTTGGGGTACTTTTACAAAGATCAAAGAAAGATATTGGTGGCAGGGTATGTATAAGGATGTTGCTCACTTTGTGGAAACATATACGACATATCAAATGTATTCATCCGTGAGACATCGGGATGGATTGCAACCCACATATCCATTGTCTCTTCATTTTAAGTGGGTGGTGGATTTGGTCACAATGCCTACAGGTCTTTGGCAAATGAGGTATCTTGTGCTTGCTCGTGAAAACTTGACTAATAAAGTGGAAGGGAAAGCTTTATGTACTAAGACAACAAATGATGTGTATACTTTTCTCTTAGAAGGGATCTTTTTTCGGTATGGCTGTGTGGGAAAAATTACAGTAGATAGGGGTGAGTTGGATGCGAATGAAGCTCATGATTTTTTTGCACAATTGGGGATAAAGCTTGCTTTAACTTGAGTCTATAACCTTGAAGAAAACAAAAAAAGTGAAAGAGATCATCCACCTATTGTGAAGGCATTGGCAAAAGCATGTGGAGAGAAGGTAAAGGAGTAGCCACGATTGCTCCCTTATGCTTTTTGGGACGGCAGAACAACTTATAGTGCTGTTACAAGATATATGCCTGCAGAATTGATGTATGGTAAAAAAAACCTATCATGCTAATAGAAGAGATGACAGTCACATGGAGTGTGTTACCTTGGGATTAGGAGTTGAATCAAGAGGAGTTATTGGCCTTATGCATTAGACAGTTGGAAAGAAAGTTAGAAGACATAGAGGCAACAACTGCAAAGTGAAGGGCAGCAAGGATACAAAATAAGAAATAGTTTGACAAAAGACATAGACTGAGACCAGGAACCATACAAGATGGCGATTGGGTATTGGTTTATGATAGCAGTTTAGATAACAAGCATAGTGCCATGTGTAAAGTTTCCAAAAGATGGTTTGGACCCTATGTGGTAAGACACGTATTTGATAATGCTACTTATGCATTAAATGAGCCGGATGGGACGCCATAAAATTTCCGGTAGCAAGGAAAAGAATCAAACTATTCAAAAGGTGGGAATCTACTGCCTATGAGTTGCCAGAATTGGAAGAAAATAGTGGCCATGATACCGGGGCTAGCTAGGAAGATATAGAAGATGAAGAAGCAAATGATATGGTTGCAGAGGATGAGAAGGACTCAGAATCCAATGACAACAAGGATTTTGGCACATACCAGAGGATGTGTAGGTTTAGAGGGGGTGGATGTCGTGATGTTATGAGGACACAATGTGAAAAAGTATGGAATGCATCATCATCAATCAAGAGAGTCAATGTGATCTAAGTCATTAGTATTAGTGTGAGTTACATGGATTATCCAAAAATACTAGATTTTTGGATAATTTTAGTCTATATATGATATCATTTATTGTAAAATTTTGAAAAAGCTAGAAAAGCTTCTAGATTAGGATGGCATCCAGAAAACAAGTTGCTTTCTCAACCAGTTAGGAGATTTTTCATAAAAAGGACAGATTGACGAAATTGTGCGCATCGCGATCGGGCTGAAAACTGTAGATTGATCTGAAAGGAGTGATCTAGGATATCCGTGGATAGGTGTCCTGCAGTTTTACCCCCCTTTCGGAGCCAACGGAGCCATGAGATTTTGGTTCCGAGCAGTAGAGAAGGAGCTGTAATTTTTATGCACGTTTTGTTCTACGAAGAAGCTCTAGGAGATCTAATGCCTAGAGATTGCTTCTGAGTAGTGCAAAGATTCCAGGTTCTTTCAATACATATTGATTCTATTCATTGTGATTTGTTTTTGTAGTGTTTACCACTTGGGTATTCTCTATCTTCTCTTCCATCTCCTATCTCTACTTCCTTCTACTTCTGATCCCCGATGGATTCGACCTTTCGACAAAAACCCCTCCAACAGCGCCCCAAGAGTCGGGCTCTGCCCAAATACAATGACCAATAGAGAATATTTAAATCGTGCATCCATGCACATACAAAATAATAAATATATGTCAAGAACTTCATTAAATAATCCCATCAAAATAAATATTGGCACCACGCCTAAGACGCGCACCCATCAAAAATGATAATTTCTTCTAAATAACTTGAATACACTCTATCACCCAATGCTTCCCAGTGCCACTGCCACCTACTCTACACATCAAGTGAAGCATTCACAATTGTTAGAAAATAATAAAATTAAACCGACAAAAGTGAATACCTAGCAGTCTTCAGCTATAAAATAAATAAATAGGTTGGAACTTTGTCCTAACCTTAATTTAATACGAGTGCGCACTCTAAAATCATAAACATCCATTAATTTAAATATGTATTTTGTAGAATCACCCGCTATGGAATTACCCACTTGCACATTAAATTAATGTGACACCCGAAAAGGATAGGCATCCCCATCAACTTTTTGCACAATGAATCCACCTTGTGTACAAGCCCTGGCAAATAAATATAATTTTACGGAATCCACCGCAAAATCTCATGAAATCCACTATGGAATATGCCTCCTCGCATCAGTATGATAAGTTAATAAAAAAAGTTTCATGGGTGAAGAAAGACGACTTGCAAGATTTGAATTTGGGATCAGCAGTTAGTCCAAAAGTTATCAAGGTCAATGTCAATTCGGATGACGGATTTAAGGTAGATCTTAAGAAGTTGTGGCAAGAGTTTATTGATGTATTTGCTTGGGATTATTCCAACCTGAAAGGCATGGATCTGGAGGTGTATAAACATTAGATAAATTTGAAAGAGGATGGAGTTCAAGTAATTTAGTAGAGATATAGAATGAATCCAAACTATGCAAAGTAGGTAAAGGAGGACTGGATAAGCTTTTGCAAGTAGGGTTCATTAAGCCAATTGATAAGGCAGAATGGTTATCACCAATAGTTGTGGTGCCAAAGAAGTTCACCAAAATCTGTGTATGTGTGGATTATAGGAAGTTGAATGCAACAACAATTGCAGACCCATTCCAATTGCCATTTATGGATTCAATTTTGGATGATGTAGTAGGACACCAGATGTATAGCTTTCTTGATGGATTTTTAGGGTATAATTAGATTCATATGTCTAAGGAGGATGTTGCAAAGACTACATTCATTATAGATCAAGGAGCATTTGCATACATAGTAATGAGCTTTGGTTCGAACAATGGACCTCCATCATTTTCAAAAGCAGCTTTTAAGACATTTGAACCATGCTTGATAGAATTCATGTGGATTTTAATGGATGACTTTCAGTGTTTGGAGAGAAGGCTAAACATTTTGAGTATCTTAGAAAATGTCTGGAGAGATGTAGATTATTCAGAATGTCCTTGAACCCTTACAAGTGTGAAATTACAGTGAAAAGAGGAAAGTTATTAGGGCACATTAATTCTAAGAAAGGAATGTCAATTGATTCAAACAACATTTTGGAACATTATTCGACCTTAACAATGTGCAATCCTCTAGTAACATCTGTTTTAATAAGAACTACAAAAGTAGTTAATTTTAAAAAAAAACTAAAACTCATAAATTGCCAATACAAAGAAAAAATGAAAATTTTATATCATTTTAAAACCATGTGACTCAAAAAGACACATATCTAGAAATACATATATAATTGAATCATTTTTTAAGTGAATCTTTGAAAACGCTCCAAATCTTTTTGCTAAGATGCAATATTACCCAAAATTCCCAAAGGGATAGATTATTGGCTCCTAAGGGAATTTAGAGCCTTGAGCATTAGATTTATTATTGTATCTTGATACAAAAAACATGTGCTAGTACTTGGTTGAGCTTAATCTTAAATGTGGTTAGCCTAGATATCTAACAAGGTTATCAGCTTTTGTTGATATAGATCTAAGAGTGAAAGCTTATATTGCATCACTTGAGCTTGGTAATGTTCTATTTGAGAAGCAACAAATAATATTTAATTGTAAGAAACCATTTACAAATATCTTGGGGGATGGTCGAAAGTAGGCTCACCCAACAACATTGCAAGGAATGTGTTGCCAAGAAACTCTAGAGTAACCCATTCTGTAACATGTCCACTTGTGTCTTTAGGACACGTCTTAGTAGTCCATCGGAAAGGATGTCTAGAAAGCTCCGCCCGGCACTCCCATGGACTGCTATGGGGTTTGCGATCTAGGGCCGCTTTTACCACGCCTGCCACGTAGCGGAAGTATTTCGGTCGTTTCCACTTAGGATCGACCTGGATTAGGGTTTTTCCTTATTGGTCATTTCCTAACGGCAAATAACGTCGGACTCAAGCGAACTACTTTATGCAAAAACGCCAGGTCCGAAGCGGATTCACGCTGCACTTGGTTCAAGGAGAATGGGAAATGAGAGGGATGCATAGCTCAACCTCTCTGCCATAAGGCATAGTCCCATTCTGTTCCCCTAAAACAGCATAAATCATGATCAATCATAACTCTAGGTCAATGCTTTTGTTGTTTGTGTTCTTTGACAATCTTCGTGCTATCCATCGTCATTTGAGAAAAGTTCCCGGCCAATCGGGACCACCCAACCGTAGGATGGACCTATGGCCACATCCACTGCACTTTCCTTGGGTTATTTTAGTTATTTAATTACCTAACACATTAGTTGGACATGTAACAATCAGCTTCTTTAATTAACCTGTTAGTCACTGGTTCTTTCAAGTAATCTTGTCACTTGACATAGAAAAACAAGATCAGACAAGTTCCTTATTAACAGGTTATCATATTTATCTTTGAAATACAAAGAGTCCAGCCCGTAGGCTTATCCACAATCCGCCTGAAGGCTATCCAGCAATCCACAGGGATCACTAATCCAAGTTTCTGCCCGTAGACTAGTATGTGGGCCTTGAGATCCAATCCCAGGTCACGTTAGCCTCTTGTGCAGGGCCCGGAAGGCGAGGGATTTATGGCCAGAGCCCCCCTGGCATGCAAGTGTCCTCTTGCTCCAAGTAGCGCTCAACAGAGAGATCTCTCGCAGCAAGTTCAGTCCACTTTCCTGGCGCGGTCAACAACCCCCTTGGTTAGGGTCAGGCAGGCAGTCGGGGGTAACTGAAGCTGCCTCTCCCTTCAGGCCTTCAACCTGAAGTATAGATATCCATTTATCTTTTAATTCATTGATCAAACAAAGCCAAATAGTGCTCTAAAATCTGTAGCAAGCACAAACATTTCCATTGATTGTTTTTGTTGGCAAATTGCTAAGGAATGAATCCCTCCTTTCAAATGCGTTGAGCACTCGATCCGGGATGACTTGCAACTTGGCAAGGTTCCCTATATCCTGGGTTAAGGTGTACCCTATTAACCGACTTGATCAAACCTTAAGTTCATTGGTTATTTCAGTTTACTGGCTGATCATTAGTTTCCAATCAATCTTCTTTACTCAAGAAAGATACTAAATTAGGATGATTATTCATCCTTTTGCAAGATAACTTGCGTAAGGACCTGCCATCCTCGTTGTGAGAATTTGGCCATTCCCTTGTGATCGAATCACAAGATCATATGACTCCACACTTGTTGCATAAGTGTTGCATTGAATGGAGTCACAAAACAATTTGTTCCTGATTATATTAGGCTAACGTCATTAGACCTAGGGTTTCCAAGTTCCACCTTGTAGATTCTTACGGACAAACCCTAGCTCACTTTCAAAATATGTTTCACTGTCCCTACGTTTCGGTGAAAGTGGGCAAGTATTTAGGGTATAGGAGTTTCAATTTTAGCAATACGTAGCGATTAGGTTACATATTAATTCCTAGTGAATTTATTGGAATTTAACCCATTCTAAATGAGTACTCCGTGATTTTTAGGTTTATGTCAATTTGTTTAACTCTAGAAGATAGCTACGTTATCATTTCATAAACACATGACTCGTTGTTTACGCGTAAATTGCTCTTTCAACCCTAACTTGTCGATTTAAGGTCAGGCATAGATTAGGTTAATTCCAACTAATCTTCCTATAACTTGCGAATAAAGCTCATGCTAAATAAGCAACCTTTTTCTTGATAGTTTATGCAGTTGACAATGATAATTTGCCTAGAGTTATGCATCGTAAGAATCATTTCATGACTTGCACTTTCCATGATGATTCATTGCGAAGAGGATATGGGTTAATAGTGCGATATGTAGTTTATACTTCTAGGCTTAAACGAAGTATACTATTTTAATGGACAATAATCTAGTTTATAATTCATTTCAATGCATAAAGCTATTTGCTAGAAATACATTTATGCTTCCTTTATTTTGCATGTTTTATTGAAAGTATTAATAAATAAGTTCCTTCGTTGTGAGCATTTAGGGCAAAAATATATCATATTTCTAACGACTAACCTTATATGATTGAATTACAACAATACCAAATAAAAATTAGGAAGGAAAACCTGGGCTTGGGGTGAGATGTCCACGTGGATGCTGGGAGAGGACCCTCCCATGGTGGCTGCGCCTTGGACTTTCTTAGGAGGCATCGCAATTGTAGTCTTTCCATTGTGGAAGTAGCTTTACAACTCCTCTTTGGAATTCCACCGTTGCTCCCTTGCACCGTCCATCGAAAGTAGTTTTTAGAAGGCTCCCTCCTTGAAGTAGGGATTTCGAAAGAAGGGGTGTTTCAAAATCTTTTGTGGATAAGACCCATTAAAGCCATGGGAGGGGCTTAATGGCCTTGTAATGACTCACACAAACGAGGAATGAAAAGGTGTGGAATCCCTTACGAGGGCTTTTGAGTGGGCAAGGGAGGTGTCAAAGGACCCCAACACTCTCTTTTCATTTACAAGTGGCGGGGAAGAAAACAAAGCTCCAAGGGTAAAAAGGGCTAAGGGGACCCTTAGGGGGGATTTATAATCGCGGGGAGGCAAAGGACCCTTAAGATCAATCTTTTTGAGGGGGGAAAGAATAACCCTAAGGAAGCCTTTAAAGAGGAATTTTAAGGGGGGGTTTCAAGATGCCTCAAGGGAAGGGCTAAAAGAAAATTTTTATACATGGGGGGAGGGGTTTCAAGAGGCCACGTGAAGGGGCCCTAGGGAGGGTTTTAAGACAAGGGGGGGGAGGGGGGAAGGAAATGGCTCCCCCAGGACACAACAAGCAGCACGGCCTATGGTATCAAGCGACAGCGGCGACTGGTGTAAATCAGCGGCTCCTCCTCGGCTCAGGTGAGCCTCCTCTCTCCCTCTAGCGGCACAAGCGCAGGCTTGTCCCTCCCTCAAAGCCTTCACTCTCTCATGGTGGCAGCACTCTGTTTTTGTTCCCCTCCCGATCTTGGCCCCCTAGTGATTTAAATAGGGGGAGGGAGAGGTTCCTCCCTCCCCTACGGCAGCACGCATGGCTACAGCTCCACATGAGCTCCAGCGTGCTGCTTCATCGTGGCTTCCCTCCCTCCCCTCAAGCAGGACATCGGCTGGGGGAGAAGGAGGGGATTAAAAAAATTTGCCTTTATTTTATTAAAAGGAATTATCCTTTCGGAATTGTTACATTCTCTCCCCCTTAGAGGAATCAAGATGTCCTTATCTCCAGATAAACTAGGAATATTGATGGTTGAGAGTGCCTTCATCTACCCACGTGGCATTCTCTTCGGGATAATCTTTTCACTAGACGAGGCATTCTCTCAGGGTTCTGGATCTTAATTGCCTCTCCCTAATATCTAAGATCCTATGAGGCCTTAGTTCAAGGACTCCTTGACTAGGCATTACAACTTCTTGGTTGTCAAGTACATGGTTAGGATTAAGTACATAATTCTTCAATAGGTTGATATGGAATACATTGTGAACCTTTAGGTTCTTAGGGAGTTGCAGTTTGTAAGCATTAGGTCCTAGGCATTTGATGATCTTGTACGGTCCGCAATACCTTGGACTTAGCTTCTTGCAATCTCCTAAGGATAGGGAACTCTTGTTTGGGTGTACGCGAATGATAACCATGTCTCCTTCAAAGATTCTATCTTGACACTTCAAATCCGTGTATGCCTTCTCTCTATCCTTGGCAGCTTGGATGTCTTCTCTTATTGATTTTATTTGATCATCCATCTCTTCCAACATCTACCTTGAAGCTTCAACCCTTAAGGTTGGATCTGAGAATTTTAGGGGACTTCGATAGTCATGACCATACAATTCTTGGAAAGGGGTCATCTGAATGCTTTGTTGGTAAGAAGCATTGTAGGAAAATTCAACTAAAGGCAAGTATTGAATCCACCTCTTCGGCTCTCGACAATAGTATGCCCTTAGCATATCCTCGATGACTTGATTTAACCACTCTGTTTGGCCATCCGTTTGGGGATGGTAAGCGGTGCTAAAGCAGCGTTGAGTCCCAATAGCTTCAAAGATAGCTCTCCAGAAGTGTGATGTGAAGAGAGAATCACTATCACTAATGATTCTTCTGGGTAAACCATGTAGCTTGAATATCTCCTTAATAAACAATCTTGCAATGTCTGAGGCTTTATAGTTTGTCTTTACTGGAATAAGGTGTGCAATCTTAGTAAGCATGTCGACCACAACCATGATGGAGTTGTATCCTCCCTGGACTTGGGGTAATCCTACAACAAAATCCATACTGATGAATTCCCATTTCATTTGGGGAATGTCAAGCAATTGCAGTTTCCCTGGCATCTTGACATGTTCGGCTTTGATACGTTGACAAGACAAACACTCGGTGACATATTTGAGAACGTCACCTTTAAGCCTCTCCCAATGGTAGCTCTTCCTAACTGCATTAAGAGTTTTGGCATAGCCACGATGTCCTGCGAAAGGGGAATCATGAGCTTCCCACAATATCTTCTGCTTAAGTGACTGAGTTGCTAGTACACACAGCCTTGTTCTATAGTAGACAAGTCCATTATTAATAGAAAATTCATGATACTTAGCTTGCAACTTTTGGTTGTGATCCTTCATACAGATCTCCCTTAGCATTGTTTGGTAGGCCGGGTCATGGCATGCATCCTCTCTAGCTAAATCAAGTATAGGGTTGTTTGGCATAGATACTTTTGTAGCTCGAGATCTAACTATTGATGGATTCTGCAAGATTAGGGAATTAAAGAATGCCTTGTGACTAAGTGCATCGGCAACTACATTCTCTTTTCCTAGTCGGTACTTGATTTCAAAGTCATATTCCTCCAGTACTTCAATCCACCGACGTTGCCTCATGTTGAGCTCATTCTGGGTAAAGATCCACTTGAGACTCTTATGGTCAGTTACTAGAGTAAACTTGTTACCCAACAAGTAATGTCTCCAAAGCTTTAGAGCATGGATGAAAGCTAGCAATTCTAGGTCATGCGTAGCATAATTCTTCTCATGACTCTTCAATTTCCTTGAAGAGTATGCTACAGAATGACCTTCCTGCATGAGCACACATCCCAATGCAAGTATACTAGCATCAGTTACTACCTCCAACTCTTTATTGAGGTCTGGAAGTTTTAGAATAGGTGTTGATACTAAACTTTACTTCAATCTGTCGAAGCTATTTTGTTCGGGAGTTGACCATGCAATGTAAGTTTGCTTCTTCAATAAGTCCGTCAGAGGTGCTGCAATCAAAGCATAGTTTTTGATGAAGACCCTATACCATCTTGTCAATCCATTTCTTTGATAGATGTTGGTATTGGCCATTCTAGCACATCTCTACTGACCTTGGCTGGGTCCACTGAGATTCCTTCTGCTAATACTATGAATCCCAGATATTCAATCTGGCATTATTTACAAATGCCAGATATTCATCTACTTTAGAGAGTAGATATTGGAAGAGCTATGATAAGAGAGTAAGAGCAAGAAAGAGAGAGAGACCAAATGGAAACTCCAATAGTCACAATGTGTAATTGGGACTTCCTTTATTCAAACTTTCACTAAAGGAATAAAGAATAAAGTGACGATGATAGGCGCCCTCCACCTACAGTGTACAGTGGCGGGTACTGTCAATGTAGTAATACACAGGCGACTAGACAAAGGCACCTTTACCTCCAAAAACCTCCCACTTAAAGGTAAATCTATCCTAGTGAGGAGTGAAAAGAAAAAGAAAAGATAGTACAATGTACACATGTACAACAAGATGAGGAAAAACATGATCTCATCCAACGCCCATCAATCTCTTGAGGAAGGCAAAGCGCTCAGTAGTGAGGCTTTTCGTGAGGATATTTGCAAGATTTTCATCAGTGGATATCTTGATAAGGTCAACACACTTGTCCTCCACGACCCCACGTATGAAGTGATACCTCACCTCAATGTGTTTTGTCTTCGCATGGAAGACCAGATTCTTGGCTAGCTAAATAGCACTCATAGAATCCGAATGTAGCGTAGGTATAGTATTAATCCCAAGGTCATGAACCAAACGACCCAATCATATGGTCTCCTTACAAGCCTCAGTGGTTGCAACATACTTGGTCTCAGTGGTAGAGAGAGCTGTATACTTCTAAACCCTAGACATCTAAGAGACACCATCTCCAGCATAGGTGAATACATAGCCAAAAGTAGACTTCCTTCTATCTTCATTTCCTGTATAATCCGAGTCTATGTACCCCACAACTCTTGTATCCTAGCTGCCATAGAAAATACACATATTTGATGTACCCTTTAAGTATCTCATGATACCCTTCACGGCATCCCAATGCTTCTTGCCAGGTGTAGCCATATAGCGTGCCACAACACCAACTACAAAGGCAATATCTCGACGAGTGGCTATCATGGCATACATCAAACTACCCACGGGTGATGCATAAGGGATCTTGGAAATCTTGGTCCTTTTCTCATCTATTTGTGGACAATCTACGAGTAATCGGCCTATGAGACCTTCACATAAGAAGGTAATGGATAGACAATAGGCTTCACATCCTGCATGCAGAAACACTCAAGGACTTTATGAATGTACTCCCTCTATGAGAGGTAAAGTAGTCCCCGATGCATGTCGTGCTTATTGCGCATACCAAGAACATGAGAGGACTGTCCTAAATCCTTCATCTCAAAGCTCTTCTTCAATTGAGATTTAAGAGCATCCAACTCATCATAAGCTTTCCTTGCTATATCAACATATCATCCACATAAAGTATCAAATTAAGCAATGAGCCATCACAGACTCTCTTCCTGTAAAGACATGGATCCATAGCACTCATGATGTAGCCCTCTGACTGCATAAAGGCATCAAACTTATGATACCACTCCCTAGGTGTCTGCTTTAAGCCATAAAGACTTTTCTTTAACTTGCACACTAGGTGCTCCTTGCTAGGTTCTCCAAAGCCCTTAGGGTGCTCCATGTATATCTCATCATGCAAATCAATGAATGCAGACTTGACATCGATCTGATACATGTCCAAGTCAATCTGCGCGACTAAGGCCAAAACCAAGCGTAGAGTGTTCATCTTGACCACATTAGAAAAGACTTCATCAAAGTCCAATCCATGATCTTGTTTAAAACCCTTAGCAACAAGTTTTGCCTTATAACCGGGCTTGGAGTTTTCAAGGGTACTTTTCAGCTTGTACACCCATTTGCATGGTAAAGCCTTCTTGCTGTTAGGCAATGCAACGAAATTCCAAGTCATATTCTTATGCAAGGAGTCCATCTCCTTCATAGCCCTCTCCCAAGAGTGACAATCACCCCTGCACATAGCCTCATCATAGGTGATAGGTTCTCTTGCATCTGTAACCAAGACATAATGCATCAAGACCTCAAATCTATCAGGTGGACGTCTAGCTCTAGTAGACCGTCTCAGTGTAGGCTCTATTGCATGTCTAGCATCCTGTCCAACACCCTCGCCATTTGTACCAACTGTTGCTACAAGCTATCCAATAGGCTGTGCAGGAACACATGGCTTTTCCTGGAATATAACCCTACGTATCTCTACCACCTTCTCAGGATACCTATGCATCTTATCTTCATGGAAGACTACATCATGGCTACGGATGACTTTCCATGCCTGCAGATCCCAAAGGCAGTTACCCATCTCACCTGCATCTCCATAGCCAAGGAAAATGCATTTGACACTCTTAGGATCCAACTTATTTCGCTTGTCCTTGGGCACATGGCATAATGCCTCACATCCAAAGACACGTAGATGCACATAGGATAGAGGTTTCCCAATCCATACCTCCTCTGCAAGCTATAAATCCAAACCACTAGAAGGTAATCTATTGATGAATGCATAGTTTTACCAGTTGCCTCAGCCCAAAATCTCAGAGGTAGGCCTGCATGGCTACGCATACTGTGTACACGCTCCTGGATGGTTCTATTCATCTGCTCAGTCAAACCATTCTAGGGTGGGGTAGAGGGGGTGATCAATCACGGTTAATACCCATCTCGTCACATACCTGCTGAAAGGCACATTACACATATTCTCCCCCATTGTCAGTCCTAAGGCATTTCAGCCTATGCCTAATTTGGTTCTCAACCAATGTAAGCCTCATCTCTAAAACACAATCAATACATCTGACTTAAGATTAATGGGGTAAGCCTAAAATTTACGCGAAAAATCGTCAATGAACGTCACAAAATACTTTGCATCACCCATAGATTGACAGGGCATGGGCCCAAAGACATCCGAATGTACCAATGCTAGGGGCTCACTCATGCGTGTCCTACCTGACTTCTTATGTGTATTCCTAGTGTGTCTGCCATAAAGACAATGCTCACATGAATCAAAACATGCATAGTCAAGGGGTGGTAACTTTAACCTAACAAGATTTTGGAGAACGAAAATCCAAACCAAATTCTACTAGAAGCCAAGAAATGATCCTAACATTTCGAAGTCTTCAATTTTACCTTGTCTTCTTTTAGTCCCAAAACTAAACTCTTGTTATGTACTTAGAATGAAAAATGATAGACATTAAAATATTTACATATTACTAACAGAAATGACAAAAACTAATTACAAACTAGAGTAGAATATTCTACAACATGAACACTTGTTAAGGTGCATGTCGCAATGCCCAAGCTAAGGTCTCAAATTTTTACACATAACTCGTAATCCAAGGGAAAAGATTGATATTAAGGTCCCATTAAGCTCATTATAACTTATTACTAACAAAAAAGCTCTAAATCCTTCTCTTCATCAGATTTTGGCAAATAAAATCTAAACTAAATTTTGTAGTACAAAAACAAAAAATGATTCTAAAATTTGACATCTTCAACTTGATCCAATATGCTTGATCACATGACCAAGCATTCCTCATGTGTTGAGAATGATAAATAGCAAAAGGATTTTCACAGTGACCCAAAAGCTAGGTCAAGTGACAAGAGAAAGGTTAAAAAGAGCTAAATAGATTTTTGTGGTAACCCAAAAACTAGGCCAAGAAAAAGGGTTAGAAAAATAAAAAAATAGTTACAAAAAGCTAAAATATAAGGAGATAATTAGATTATTCTTTACACAAATATCTTCATAAGGATAGAATTGGCTATGCTAGGAATGATACTTTTTCCATTTTACTTAAAACGTGCTTATAGACATCAAGATTCAATGTTAAAGAAGTTTTTGTCCTTGCATATTTGGAGCATCGGTGAGTCTTGAGTGAAAGAATTCTCTTGCTATAGTATAGATGAAATAATACATGATATGTTCACATTTATTAAGATTTTTTTTCTTAAATTGAATTAATGATTAAAAGTTGATAGAAAATGCAACATTGAAAATATAGAAGATAAGAAAGGGAATAAAATGCAATAACTCGAGAAATAATGCAATAAACACAAAAACGCATAGCAAAAATAGAGAAGTATGAGAACTCTAAAATGAATGAATGTTGCTAATGAATGAACGTGAGTATAATATGCTCAAAGATAGAGCAATTCAAATAATTGGAGTGTGATGATCACTAGAGATGAATCTTGAATACATATGTTAACTTAAAAATATTTTGGTTACTAAAATAAAATTTGAGTCATGAGCATCTTGGGATTGAAATATCTAAAAAAGATTTAATAATTAGAATATTATGCATTTATTAAAATTTTAGATTTTTCAATGATCTATAAAATGTATCCAACTAAGTATGCTCTCAAAACAACTAACAAATTACCAAATCAATACTTGAAAATGATGAAAGAGCATATTTTTTTTATAGACTTTCAAAATTGGACTAAGTGGCTAACTTCAACTCAAAAGCACCTCTAATACAAGATAGAGTTCTTTCAATAAGCTACAACTTCACTTCTTATAGTACATCCAAATTCTAAATCAAGCAAAAGTTATTTTGTTGAGGTGAAAACATTGCTCTTGCCTCGACCTCCAATGCTTGTCCTGTACCTCACTAGCACTAATATCCAAATTTTTTTGTCAAAAATTTGTTGTCCTCTAGTATTCATCAATAGCACTTGTAACCATTGCATAGTACGAGACTTTGGATCTCTACATATAGAAATGCCTACTTGCAGTGCACAGGAAAGATATAGAAATGCCTACTTGGAGAGTGCACATGAAAGATATTGTAACAACTCCAAAATCCGAAATTCCCATATGAAAGCCCTTATAGGGATAATAATTTTTTGAGTTAAGCAAATTTTTTAAAAATTATTTCCCCTCTCCTCCAATCGACTATCGAGCTGGAGGAAGAGGCGAATAGCAAGTGAGGCAAGCTCCTTGGTGGAGCTTGCCTAGGCTCTTAGCCATGCCCATCAACACATGTGAGGGAGGGAGAAACTTATCCCCTCCCCTATATATGTTGAGGGGATGACATTGTACACCGGGGGATATACTGTAGAGTGGGAGAGAGAAGGCCCTGTGGTAGGAATCGTGAAGGAGAGACGCTGCCTTTAATGCCTTAAGAGGTGGCCCTGTAGGAATCGTGAGGGAGGGAGAGGATAAGGAAGACATTGCCAATCCACCTTGGGGAGCCGTGAGCTGCCGCGCCAGTCACAAAAGGCGGCCGTCCTCCTGCCAGTCGTCTCGGCGTCGCCGCCTGGAGCCGCAGGCCACACTGCCTGGCCATTGTGTCATGTCTGGGAAATTATTTCCCCCCCCCCACGTGCCTTTGTGAGGTTTCCAGGAAGCTTGGAAGCTTCCAGGGGGCCTTCTTAAGCCCCCTTTTCACACCTTTTCCCTTTTTATCCCCTCATATCTTCCCTAAGGGCCCCCCTTAGCCCTTTCTTTCCTCCCCCCACCCCCCCTCAAGTTTGCCCCTTGGACCCCTTAGGCCCTTTTTTCCTCCCCTCTCAAATTTCCTCTTGGAACCCTATAAGCTCCTTTCCCCCCCCCAAACCTTGGAGCTCCATAAGCCCCTTTTTTCCCCCCGAAATTCAACTTAAAGAGGTCCTCTTATGGACTCCATAAAGCCCCTATTTCCCCCAAATTTGTCCCTTGAAGGGCCTTCATGTAGTCCTTAAGCCTCTCTTTTCCCCCATTCAATAATTCCTCCTAAGGCCCTTCCATACCTCTTGTTTTCCCCCTCCCCCCCCCTCGGGATTTAGGAAAAAGTCTTCTTTTCCGTGGCCTTAAAGAAGCCTTACCTTCGAAAGACCGTTTAAACCCTCCCGAAGTTTAAACACCCCTTTTTTTTCTCGAAATCCCTACTTCAAGGAGGAAGCCTTCTAAAACCGGTTCCGACGGACGGTGCAAGTTATCGCAAAGGGAGCTACGGTGGAATTTCGAAAAGAAGTTGCAAAGCTGCATCCACGATGGAAAGGCTGCTTTCGCAATGCCTCCTAAGAAAACCCAAGGCGCAGCTGCAGGAGGATCGTCTCCTAGCATCCACGTGGAAATCTCACCCCAAGTGCAGGTTTTCCTTCCTAAGTTTTATTTGGTATTGTTATAATTCAATCGTCCAAGGATAATTGTTGGAAATAGGATCCATTTTTCATCTTAAATACTTTAGAAAAATTAGCTCACAACAGAGGAATTTAGTCCTTAATATTTTCAATAAAACAAGCAAAATAAAGGGAGCATAAATGCATTTCTAGCAAATAGCTTTATGCATTGCAATGAATTAAAATTAGATTAATGTCCATTGTTATAAAATGGGATTAAAATATTATATTTCATTTAAACATGGAAGTATAAACTGCATATCGCATTATCAAGCCATATCCTCTTCGCAATGAATCATCATGGGAAGTGCTAGGAATCCTTAGGAAAGTGCAAGGCATGAAATGATTCTTACGATGCATAACTCTAGGCAATTATCGTTTGTCAATTGCATAAAATATTAGTAAAAGGTTGCTTGTTAGCATGAATTTTGTTCGCAAGTTATAGGAAGATTAGTTGGAGTTAAATCGATAAGTTAGGGTTGAAAATAAATTTACGCGTAGACAACGAGTCATGTGGAAATGATAACGTAATTATCTTTTAGAGTTAAACAAACTGGCATAAACCAAAAACACCTAAACCGTGGAATACTCATTTAGAATGAGTTAAATTCCAAGAAATTCACTAGGAAATTAATACGTGACCTAATCGTACGTATTGCTAAAACTGAAACTCCTATACCCTAAATACTTGCCCACATTCACCGAATGTAGGGACAGTGAAACATATTTGGGAAGTGATCTAGGGTTTGTCCCTAAGAATCTTATGAGATGGAACTTGGAACCCTAGGACTGACTGATGCCAGGAGGCATATTCCACGGTGGATTCCGTGAGGTTTTACGGTGGATTCCGTAAACTTAGATGACCGAGGCTCATACGCAAAGAGGATTCTTTGTGCGAGAAGTTGATGGGGACGCCTGTCCTTTTCGAGTGTTTCATTAATTTAGTGTGTACATGGGTGATTCCATAGCGGGTGATTCCGCAAAATGCATATTAAATTAATAAACGTTTATGAGTTTAGAGTGCGCACTCGTAATAAATTAAGGTTAGGATTTATTTCTAACCAGTTGATTTATTTATGTAGCTGAAGACTGCTAGGTATTCACTTTTGTCGGTTTAATTGTGTTATTTTACTAATGATTGTGAATGCTTCAGTTGATGTGTAGAGATAGCAGCAGTGGCGGAGGAAAGCATTGGAGTCTAGCGGGTTTCCGATCTTTGGACTATATTTTGATAGGCGCCACGCCTATATTTTGATTATGTCTATAGAGACATCGACTATTTATTATTATTTTGTATGCGCTTATGCGCCTGGATATGTTATTTTTATTTGGACATTGAGATTGGGCGTGCCAGACTCTTTGGGCACCGTCCATTAGCTTTATTTTTCTATTTTTGGTAGAAAGCAAACTCAAAAGCTAAAAGCTTGTCATATTTTTGTAATTGGGCTATTTTTGAGCAAAAAGATTGGAAATATATATTAAATACATGCTTTGTGAAGTGCTCACACAAGGCATGGGGGAGATTCAACCCAATTTGTCTCTTGTCTCATGTCGTGCTTGCTTTTACATTGGTCTTTGTGCTAAAAAGTAGAGTATTTTGTTCTTGGGGACCTTTGGGAATTCATTACGTGAGCTACCTGCGTCCGATCTGCGCACCACTGACAACGTCAGCCTAATGTAATCAGGAACAGATTGTTTCGTGACTCCATTCGATGAGTAGAATAGTCTCATAGTTCGATGCAATACTCGTGCAACAAGTGCGGAGTCGTATGATCTTGTGATTGGATCAGAAGGGAATGGCCAATTCTCGCAATGAGGTTGGTAGGTCCTTACGCAAGTTATCTTGTAAGAGGATGAATAATCATCCTAATATAGTATCTTTCTTGAGTAAAGATAATTGTTTGGAAGCAAAAGACCAGCCGATAAACTGAAATAATCTATGAACTTAAGGTTTGACCAAGTCGGGTTAGCAGGGTATGCCTAACCCAGGATATAGGGGATCTTGCCAAGTCGCAAGTCATCCCGGATCGAGTGCGGAATGCATTCAAGAGGAAGGATTCATTCCTTAGCAGTTTGCCAACAAAAACAACAAATGGAAATGCTTGTGCTTGTTATAGATTTAAGAGCATTGTTCGGCTTTTTTTGATCAATGAATTAAAAGATAAATGGATATCTAATACTTTAGGTTGAAGGCCTGAAGGGAGAGGCAGCTTCAGTTACCCCCAACTGCCTGCTTGACCCTAACCAAGGGGGTTGTTAACCGCGCCAGGAAAGTGGACCGAACCCGCCACGAGAGTTCTCTCCGTTGAGCGCTACTTGGAGCAAGAGGACGCTTGGGTGCTAGAGGGGGCTCTAGCTGTAAATCCCTTGCCTTTTGGGCCCTGCACAAGAGGCTAACGTGACTCCAGATTAGATATCAAGGCCCGAATACTAGTCTAGGGGCGGAAACTTGGATTGGTAATCCCTGTGGATTGCTGGATAGCCTTCGGGTGGATTGTGGATAAACCTACGGGCTGTACTTTTTTTTGTATTTCAAAGATAAATATGATAACCTGTTAATAAGGAACTTGTTTGACATTGTTTTCCTATGTCAAGTGATATGATTATGTGAAAGAACCAGTGCCTAATGGGCTAATTAAAGAGGCTGATTGTTACATGCTCAACTTAATGCGTTAGGTAATTAGATAACTAAAACAACCTGAGAAAAGTGCGGTGGATATTGCCGTAGATCCATCCTACGGATGGGTGGTCCCGGTTGGCCGGGAACTTTTCTCAAATCATGATGGACAGCAGGAAGATCATCAAAGAACACGAACAACAAAAGCGTTGACCTAGAGTTATGATTAATCCTGATTTACGTTGTTTTAGGGGAACGGAACGGGACTATGCCTTATGGTAGAGAGGTTGAGCTTTGCATCCCTCTCGTTTCCCATTCTCCTTGAACCAAGTGCAACGTGAATCCGCTTCGGACCTAGAGTTTCTGCGTAAAGTGGTTCGCTTGGGTCCGACGCTAGTTGCTGTTAGAAAATGACCAATAAGAAAAACTCTAATTCAGGCCGGTCCTAAGTGGGAACATCCAGAATACTTCTGCTACAGGCAAATGCGGAAAGTCCTAGATCGCAAACCCCGTAACATTCCATGGGATTGCCGAGCAGAGCTTTCTAGATATACTTTTCGATGGACTGCTAAGACGTGTCTTGAAGATAACAGGTGGACACGTTACAGATATATGGTTTCTCTATGGTCATCAAGGACTAGAGTTGACAAACTGAAAACCCATGGGCCCAAGTCTGAGTATCACATTTTTGCCTTTGTACTGGGCACAAAACCAATCTACCTTCAAGATAACATGTCACAAAAGATGATGTTTCAAAGAATGAAATTTTCTATGTAAATAAATATAGAGAAAAAACAAATTATAGTTGAAACTCTTGAAAATTTCTACGTAAACAAATATAGAGAAAAAATAAAATATAGTTCAAACTCTATGTACCTATTTCATGACTTGCTAATTGAGCTCCAAAATTTGCAACTATATGGCTAATGTAGTTATGCTCAACATTGATGAGATTTTGAACTTTTATGTATGCATATGATAGTTGTTTAAAAGATGAAATAATGAAGCAAACTTGTGTAAGGTGATGATTGTCTTTTTTGCATATGCCAAAATGTTATCTATCTTGGGTGAGGTAAGGATTTTCTATATTTGATGGGACCTAAAATGGGCCGGCACTGGCTATGGCACTAGCTGGACCTCATGCTCATAACAGATAAACACACCCTTACGGCCTCACAGACCAAGAGCGTCTATCTGTTGCTAAAGGACGAACTGTCCTAAAGCCTAATCTATGTGTTTATAGTTTTATAGTTTTGTAGTCCAACATTTCCCTTTCTATAAACTCCATAGAGGGAGAACCCATACACATTGGCAATAAATACCATGATAATCACATACATGGGAGGCAACCTCTTAGGAGAAACACCATGGCCCCATTGCAGCTCTCCTACATCGCAGGGATTGGCCCCTTGATGCACTGCTCAACATATAAAACAAACGAACAAACTCCACTCTTCATTTCAAACGTCTCCAGGAGATACCATGTTTCCTCACCAAATAATCCCACAAGAAACAAACGTCTATCCTACGGCTAAGGATGCCTTTCCACACTCAAACATAGGTCATCATCATTGAAATCAGGTGCTATGCATCCAGTCGCTTTATTCCAACACCATGGTCGTCATGCACATACAAAAGTGAATGACTTTAAAGTGCTCAAACATAATTTTAAATCAGAAACACATGTGTGGTGCACAACCAGGCTTTATAATGCATTTACTAACCCGTTGCGGCGATGTAAGGATAGCACCGAGATAACACTCGTGCTACTATCCTCTTAATTAACATACCAAACTCTATGACATGATGTGCATTAAAAAATTACTAACAATCAGCATGCAAATCACACCATCCAAACCTCCCAACCCCCTATGTTTAGGTATTGCTTTCGTTGCATAGGTGTAGAGGTTCATTTTGTGATGTTTTGATATATAAAAAGTGATAAATCACAAACATTGACAAGGAGATAGGGCAAACAGAGGCCAAGCCTCATGCTTTGCCACTACCATACATCCACAAACCATCATTGTATTTTTTCCTATTTTTCCAAGACGTATCTCTATTTTTCTCCTTATTTTTTTTATTTTTTTGATTTATTTGGCAATAAAATAGGCTATTTTCTGGTTTTTCTTGTTCCAATCACTTCAGCATACTCACATTCCATTTATCTTCCATATTCCTCCCATGGGAACATGTTACTCCCACCCGAAACAGAAAAACTAGCATTTTACCACTTAAAAACCGCTTTTCGAGTTTACGTGAATTAAATAAAGCATATAAATCATTGCAAAACCAAAATTTTCTAACACACAGCAATTAATCATGATGCAAACAGCATTCACACAAATTTTCATCCAATAAGAACATAATTATCATCATAAACTATCAAAAATCCTTCATTTTTCTTCATAAATATGGTCATACCGTGTTTTTACGTAAACCGAAACGCCAGCAGACGGAGCCTCCATTGCTCTCAATCCAATGCTGCACTTCAATCTTCAGTATCTCCATCAATCTTCATCACCACTTCCTTCATTCTTCCACCCGGGTTCCTTCTTCAAGAGAGTACATATGAACAGCCCATAGAGAAGAGAGAGGGAGGAGAGAGAAAGAATAGATTCTGTTCTCTTAATCCGGATAGCAATTCCTCGTACGAAGACCGGAGATATCATCAGCCAAGAGGGAGAAGTTGCCAGGTTGGTGCACAGATCGGATGCCGTAAGTGTGCGTAGTGAGCGTTAGAAGGTCCCCAAGAACAAAAGAACTCTATTTTTTGCACACAAATCAATGTAGAAAGCTTGCACGACATGAACAAGAGACCAATTGGGTGCAATCTCCTCCCATGCCTTGTGTGAGCGCTCCACAAAGCATGTATTTCATATATTAATTATCTTCAAGCTCAAATAATAGCCCAAATTACAAAATGGCACACTTTTGGCTTTTGAGTTTGCTTTTGTGCCAAATAGAATTAAAGCTAATGGGCACCCAAGAAGTCAGGCATACCCAAACACAATGTCCAAATACAAATATCTAAATCGTGCGCCATGGATATACAAAAATAATAAACAAATATCAAGCGCTTTGATAAATAAGCACGACAAAATATAGGCGCCATGCCTAAGATATGCGTCCATCAAAATATTGACGATAACTTGAATACACACTATCCTCCAATGCTTTCCATTCCCACCGCTGCTATCTCTACACATCAACTGAAGCATTCACAATCTTTAGTAAAATAATACAATTAAACCGACAAAAGTGAATACCTAGCAGTCTTCAGCTACATAAATAAATTGGTTAGAAATCAATCCTAACCTTAATTTATCACAAGTGGGCACTCTAAACTCATAAATTTTTATTAATTTAAATATGTATTTTGTGGAATCACCCGCTATGGAATCACCCATGCACACACTAATTTAACAAAATGCCCGAAAAGGATAGGCGTCCCCATCGACTTCTCGCACAAAGAATCCACTTTGTGTATGAGCCCCAGTAATAAAATCTTACAAAATCCATCAGAAAACCTCACAGAATCCACCGTGAAATATGCCTCCTGGCATCATATCCCCGGGGTGGGATAGCAATTGTCCTCAATTGCTATTAGCTCAATGTGGAGCTAACAGAGTGGGGAAAGCATTTAAATCTCTAGCGTGCATCCATTGGGCCTCTTCAACAAGATGGTTTTTAAACTTGACCAAATATCTAGAATATCTACGGCTAGTTCTAGTGGTCATAAAGTCAATATCTATAATAGTTTGAGGCTCAAGGATTTCAGTCTCTTCATCTAGCAAAGGTGGGCTTTCATAAACAGGGTGTACAGGTAATTGGTCTCTAAAGGGTCGTAATAAACTAATATGAAAGGTGTTGTGGATTTTCCAATGTGGTGGTAGTTCTAGTTTAAATGCATTGTCATTGATTTTGTGTATGATCTTGAATGGTCCATAGAATCTAGGTGCTAATTTTACAACTGGGTGTTTATCTACACTTTGTAATCTTCGTTTTTCTATTCGTAACCAAACATAATCATCAACTTTAAAAGTCATAGCCTATCTTTTCTTATTTGCTTGTTTTGTATATGATTTCTGGGCTTTGGCAATCATATGTTTAACTTCATCAAAAATAGTGGCATACATGTTAGCAATATCATCAGCAGTCTGAATTTTGTTTGATAATGATGAAACAGGTGTAGGCAATCTATATCCATAATAACTTCAAACGGTGCTTTCTTTGTAGCTGTATGTGGTGTATTGTTATATGCAAACTGAAGTAAATGTAGATGTGTATCCCATGTGTGTGGTTTTGAAATAGTGTAAGCACGTAAAAGATCTAAAATAGTACTACTATTAGCTTCTGTTTGATCATTTGTTTAAGGATGAAATGTAGATGAAAAATCAATCTTTGTACCTAAGTTAGCAAACAAAGTAATCCAAAAATTATTACAGAATCTAGAATCACCATTAGAAATAATAACTTTTGGTAAACCATGATTAGTAAACACAGTTTTCAAAAACAGTTGAGCTGCTTGAGATGCAGTTAAAGTTTTCTTGCATGGAATGAAATATGCTTGTTTGCTAAACCTGTCTACAACAGTCCAAATCATATCATGGTTAGCTTTAGTGTTAGGTAAACCAGTGATAAAATCCATTGAAATCTGTTCCCATGGTCGTGATGGAATATATAATGGCATTAGTAAACCATACTGTTTACCATGGTGTCTTTTAACTCATTGACAAACTAAACATTCAGATACAAAGTTAGATACATCAGTGTCCATATGTGACCAATAAAAATCTTCAATCAATGTACGCAAAGTAGATATAATACCTCTATGACCTTGATATGGAGGACAATGAATCTTATGCAAAACAAATTATCTAAATGGAATTGTCACACACAATCTTTTTTCATAGAACATGAATCCATTATTGTAAGATAGTGAATCAATAGAAACCCAATTATTTGCAACTAATTTATTTCAATCAGGTTGAAAAGTAATATCCTTATGATAAGTATCTTTCATAGGGATAAGGGAATCAAATGATATCACAGAAATATTATGAATTCTCGGTCTTCTACTCAAAGCATCGGCTACAACATTCTCTTTTCTTGGTTGATATTGTATAAGGGGATGAAAACTTTGAATAAAAGCTGCCCATTTAATATGTCGGTCAGATATTTGGGGTTGACTAAGAAGATGTCTAATGCTTTGTTGGTCAGTTTTAATCATAAATTCAGAACCCATTAAATAATGTTTCCATTGACGTAAAGCTTGTACTACAGCTAGCAATTCTTTATCATATGTAGAATATTTAAGTTCAAATGGTTTCACTTTACAACTAGAGTAGACTATGGGATGATTATCTTGCATAAGGACGGCTCCTATTCCAGATCCACTAGCATCAGTAACTACTAAAAAGAATGGTCTATTGAAATCAGGTAGTTGTAATACAGGAGCATGGGTTAATGCATGTTTCAATAAATCAAAGGATTTTTGTTGATTATCAAACTAGTTATAAACAATACCCTTCTTTAAAAGTTTTGTCAAAGGTAAAGCAAGTAATGAGAAATTTCACACAAACTTTCTGTAAAAACTAGCAAGACCTAGAAAAGAACGTAACTCATGCACATTTTTGGGTATGGGCCAATTTAAAATTGCTTCTATCTTTTTAGGGTCAACCTTAATACCTTCTGATGAAACAATGTGTCCTAGATATTCAATTTCTGTTTGGAAGAATTCACTCTTTTCTAGATTAGCATATAATTGATTGTCTTTTAACAACTTGAAAACTAAAGACAGATGTTCATAATGCTCATTCTCACTTTTACTGAATACTAATATATCATCAAAGAATACTATAACACAATGTTGATATTTCAGAAATATGTGATTCATCATGCGACTAAATGTAGCTAGTGCATTAGTTAGACCGAAAGGCATCACTAGAAACTCATAATGTCCAAATTGTGTTCTAAATGCAGTTTTGAATATATCAGATTTATCCAATCTTACTTGATGATAACCAGATTTAAGATCTATTTTACTGAATATGGCAGATCCCTGTAGTTTATCCATAAGATCATCTACCCTAGGAATCGGATATCTATTCTTAACAGTAATTTTATTTAGGGCATGATAATCAATGCACATGCGATAAGTATTATTCTTCTTCTTTACTAATAAGACAGGTGCATCAAATGGAGAACTACTAGGTCTAATTAATCCTCTGTTAAGCAATTCTTCTATTTGATTTTGAATTTCTTTCTGTTCAATTTGGTTATGTCTATATGGTTCTTTACATGGTGGTTGTGTTCCAGGAATTAAATGTATTTTGTGATCTTCAGGACGTGATGGTGGTAATCCAGGTGGTAAATCTTCAGCAAAACAATCTTGAAATTGGGCAAGAAATTGTGTATGCCTAGGATGCATTTGTTTTTCTTTAGCTTGAAGTTCATTCACCCAAATTAAATAAGATTTGCTACTTTTACGTAATGCACGTTTAGCCTGAGTATGAGTAAGCAGTGGAAAATTATTAGAAGCGTGCATACCATGCAATGTGATTTGTTTTCCTTGAAAATCAGTTTTAATTGAATGTGTAGAATAATCTATGTCAGGATTATACTGATGACGCAAAGGCATTCCTAAGATAATGTCACTAGACTGTAAAGGTACAACTAGGAAATTCCTTTGTTCAATATATTCACCAATTTTAATTTCTAAATTATGCACCTCTTGTGTTCCATTATATCTCATACCTAGGAATGCAGCTTTAATGCGATAATGTGTAGAAACAGTTTGTAAATTCAATTCTTTCACTAACTTTGCAAAAATAAAATCATGTGTGCTACCATCATCATGTAAAATAATATTTTCTTTACCATGCACAAAACATTTCATTGTCAACAAATAATGTGGAGTTGGCATACTTGGCAAAGTATCCAAAGTAATACCAATGTCGTCATCATCTTCCGTAAAGTCAGGCATTTCCTCACGTTCTTCTTCTTCCATTGCCCCAAGATAATTGATATGGACAGGTGGCTTTTTGTTTTGGCAATTGGTTGCTAGATATCTAGGTTGATGGTATTTGTAACAAACTATGGGTTTGGCTTTAGATACATTATTGGTAATGGCAGGAAGCTTAGGAATGTTGGGATTTGGCTATGAGGATGGCTTAGGGTTTGGATTGGTATTTGATGGCAAAGCAAGTGGTCATGTCCAAGACTTACGGAATGAAGATGGAAGAAAACGACTTTGATTGAATCTTTGAAAATTTGAATTGAATTGTTTGGAACCATAGTTACTGTTAGTTTGAAATTGTTGTGGTCTCTTGTCTCTTCCCCGAATCTTGTCTTCAGTGTCATGAGCCAAGGAAATTGCATCTTCAAGGGTTGTTGGCTTGAACATATTGACTTCAGCGTAGTAATTTCCAAGTAGGCCAGACATAAACTTGCGTTTGTGAGTCGCTTCAGGTACATCTTTGAGCATGCGTAGTTGCAGTAAGGCATTCCAAAAATGTTCAGTGTATTGGGAAATAGGTTCACGATCTCTTTGCTGTAGAAGATCCCATTACTTGATGGCTTTTTCATGGAATTGAGGAGGAAGGAAATTCTACAAAAAATTCTTTTGGAAACTCTCCTAGGTAGTGGGACAATCAATGCTCTTGCGAACCACAGTCCACCATAAAGATGCTCGATCAACTAAATGGTTAGTGACACATTTAATTTTATCTTTCTCAGCAAATGTCTCTTCATGGAAGTAATCATCAAATTGACTGATAAATGCAAGTACATTCTTTCCATCTCGTGATCCATTGAAAGTATGAAATTTAAAGTTTCTTTTACTTATCTTTGTTTCTTTGCAGATGGATTGGGCTTCAAGTGTCGCATCAATGGTACGTCGTATAAGATTTTTGGGTTGCGGTTCATCTTTGTCGGTGGTAGATCGTTGCAAATCGACCAATTGAACTTGCAAAGCTTGTCGGGCTCTTCGTTCTTCATCAAGCTGCATCATAATCAAATCCAACTTTTTCTCCATCGTTGGTTCGGGTAAATCACCTTCAGCCACATAAGATCGTCTATGTTTGGATCGGTCATCCTGTAAAATCCAAAAGACCTCACACTCTCGAAATCTGAATAGCGGGATGAGTGTAGCTCAAAAGCGGGTATACAAGGCTTGTAAATTTTTTTGTTTGGCTTTTATGATCTTTGTCCTTTGCGTATGCGGTATTCGTTGTCTTCATAGAAACTGCGTATGAACTGCGTATGACCTTCTGCGTTTGCTGAAACTGGTTTAGTAAGTCTGCAAGGTGTGAACAGAGTCTACCAGAGAGCAATAGACTAGTTTGTAGGCTTCTGCATGTGAACTGGCTCTTAACTAGTTGCTGGAGATGACTAAAGTGACCTTGTAACTTTGATGACTTGCAAGATTGCTCAGTAGACTTGGAAGACTAGGAAGCTTTAAGCTTATTGATCCGTCATGGATTTTTAGGACATGAATATGTCCTCAGCCGATTTGACATTGCCCAGTTGATCCTCATGCTCTGTCGATCGTCAGTTTTGTTGAACGAAGCTTTTTAAAGCTTAATACTAAGCTTGCTAAGCTTTAATTCAAAGCTTTAAAGCTTTTAGTTATAGAGCTTACTGTTTGTCTGGTTCAAAACAAATTGAAGAAGGAGATGTCTACATAGTCCTCCGCCTCCACACGCTGGTCCTTCGCTCGCGATCAGAGAGTGCAGAAGGGGGTTCTTGACTACCAAGAACACACCGGTATCGACTGTTTGCGATGAAACTGACTGTAGAGCTCGATCATTCCAGGAGCTGCGCCTTCACGCAAGATGGTAAGCGATTGGAAGCTCTCGATCTCAGCTTTGCTCTGATACCACTGGTGCACAGATCAGATGCCATAAGCGCGCGTAGTGAGCGTCAAAAGGTCCCCAAGAACAAAAGAACTCTACTTTTTGCACACAAATCAATGTAGAAAGCTTGCACGACATGAACAAGAGACCGATTGGGTGTAATCTCCCCCCATGCCTTGTGTGAGCGCTCCACAAAGCTTGTATTTCATATATTAATCATCTTCAAGCTCAAATAATAGCCCAAATTGCAAAATAGCATGCTTTTGGCATTTGAGTTTGCTTTTGTACCAAATAGAATTAAAGCTGATGGACGCCCAAGAAGTCAGGCGTACCCAAACACAATGTCCAAATACAAATATCTAAATTGTGCGCCCATGCGTATACAAAAATAATAAATAAATATCAAGCGCTTTGATAAATAAGTGTGACAAAATATAGGCGCCATGCCTAAGATATGCGCCCATTAAAATATTGACGATAACTTGAATACACACTATCCTCCAATGCTTTCCACTGCCACTGCTGCTATCTCTACACATCAACTGAAGCATTCACAATCATTAGTAAAATAATACAATTAAACCGACAAAAGTGAATACCTAGCAGTCTTCAGCTATATAAATAAATTGGTTAGAAATCAATCCTAACCTTAATTTATCACAAGTGTGCACTCTAAACTCATAAATGTTTATTAATTTAAATATGTATTTTGTGGAATCACCCGCTATGGAATCACCCATGTACATACTAAATTAACAAAACGCCCGAAAAAGATAGGCGTCCCCATCGACTTCTCGCACAAAGAATCCACTTTGTGTATGAGCCCCAGTAAGAAAATCTTACGGAATCCACCGTAAAACCTCACGAAATCCATCGTGGCACGGAATCCACTGTGAAATATGCCTCCTGGCATCACAGGCATTGTCAGTTGCATGAGGTATTTGCAGCCCCACATCATGATCATGAGGAGATCATGGCGAAAAATGCACCGCCATGAACTACAGGACATCCTCACGCCTCCTTCAAAAAAAATGCACAAAAATTTGAGGGGGGGGGGTCCAAGGTCCCAAAGGGCACCCCCTTTGGTCTAAAATTTTGTCCACCTCTTCGAATCTTGTCCAAATTTTGGCAACTTCCTCGTCTGAGCTCCGATTCGAGCTCTGAAAAATCCTGGGCGTCCGGCTGAGCATCTCCCACTGACTAGAAGCTCCTCACATTCCGCACGGCAGTCAAAAAATTTATCAAAAATCCACAAGTGTCACTCGGGCACCTTTTAAAAGTCGTCTTTCACTTGGTGCTTAAAATCGTTCTAGCTGCAACCGCCGCCTTCGATGTTAAATATTTTTCCCCTAAATTCTGGATTTTTTGGCAAATTTTAGGCACATCTTGGGCTCAAAACTCCATTCTCATTGGTGACCACGGGATAGGGCGACTCAGCTCGTCGAATCTCACAACAGATCTGCACAAAACAACCAAAGAAAGCATCAAGCTGATACAAGATAGACACATATTAAAACACAGCACAATGCTCACCCTACCCCCTGCCAAAACAAAGGCATGAAATCCACAAGGAGTAGGCCTAGCATAATTTGATAGAAGGTTCGAAGCTAGTCACTAACCGGCTGCTCCAAGACGACCAAACTAAAAAGAACTATCAAAGAGGTCGCCCTAAGTGGTGGTCTGAACTACCTACCTAATTAAGGACAACACAACCAGGAGCTCCTACTAGGCGAGGACTCCTATAGCCTGATCAAGAAGTATTTTCTTTTAGCACATTTCTTCTTTTAGGTCTTAATTCTCCCATACTCGGGCATGTAAAAAGGAGGGAGCTGAGCGTAGTGCCCCAAGGAGAACAGGGCATCAGCCTCAGGTCCTGTCTCGGCACCCAAGAACCTACCAAGCCCTCGCAAGGCGACACTTAATCCTTTTTTTACGCTCACTTTTATTTTCTCTCCAACCTTCCTTACTTTCTTCTTTTCCAGCAAGACGCCACCCCTAGGAAGACAAGGCATCGGCCCAGGTCTGACTCATCCCCAGGAACCTACCAAGCCCTCGCAAGGCGATGATCAACTGCTTATAAAATGTCATTTCTTTTATTTTCTATTTTTATAGGGGTTAGAATCTCTTTTTACATATATTTATTTTCTTTGAGATATTCAGGGTTTTTTTCCCTCTCTATCATCATCATTTTTCTTCTGGCAGGCTTCTCTAGCTGCCTCACAATGAACAAGAACTCCTAGAACGGCTGCCTAGCAGGCTAGCAGAACAGGGTCACTAGAACTGCCTTCTAAAATAGGTCTTTCAATGCCTGGCAATGTCTTTACAGGAGGTAATGACTACTCAACTTTCCCCCAGATATAGCGAACCTAAACCTGGGACTTCATACCTTGGACGCCGATCCCCAACAAGAAAAGAAAATCCCCTACAAGTACACAAACACATATAGCATAAAAACGCAGTACTCGTAAAGGAGAGATATCACCTGGATAGGGCCACAAGAAGCTTTCGCACAACAAAGGCTCCTTCCAAGCTCTTCTTTGAACATGTCTAGCATAGGACTAAAACAAGAAATCATTAACCGCACCTGTACTAAACAGACGACTGGCCCTCTTGGCCTAATGAAATAAAGCATTTCATTACAAAAACTAATCAGCCATCTTGGCCTAATGAAATCAAACTGTTAAGCCTCACACAACTGGCCCTCTTGGCCTAACAAGAACGAACAGAATAGCACCTACACATCCCTCCCCGAAATAGTACAGATATACAATAATATGCTCATTTCCAAGGAGGAAAAATAGGACTCGCGGCCCTAAGCTAAATGCATAAGATTATGACCCAGCCCTCCTGCATATATAGCAAGAGGCATACGCATAGCATGTTGTCTAATCAACCTATGGGTCCAGGATAACGACGGTAGATCGGTCTCGGCTACTCTTTGCATCACCCATATCAACCATCGTCTGCCATATATTGTATGCTCTGATAACATTCCCCACAAGCAACCGAGTCCTATCTCATTATTAATAACAATATCCAAACTAGGACCACAGTTGAAGAAAAGGTCTTCATAAGCAAGATTTGCCAGTGAATCCACAAATTGATTCCAGTAACGTGGAATCAGCTGAAGAGACACTCTCTCAAACTCCTCAAGTAGGGTCATAGCAGTTCGATAATACATACAAAGGATGGGATTCCGCACTGTGTACGTCCCATCTAGCTGATTCAAGATCAATTGGAAATTCTCTTTTACTAACAATCTCCGAATACCACCTTGTTTGGCAATATGTAGTCCCATAATCAAGGCTTTATACTCCGCCATATTGTTAGTGAATCCTACCCCGAGATAAGTAGCTAAATTCATCGTAACTCTACGTTGGGGATCTCGGATTACTACTCCAACACTCCCTTTTTTATTAGGGCCCCTGGACGCTCTGTCAAAATATAATGTATACATCCACAATGGGTTTACACAACTTGCCATCAGGAACTCCTCTATTCATAATTATGATAGTCAAAATTTAACATGTTTAGAGGATGAACTGACGGCTCCATCCCATCTTCTTCATTGAGCTCAATAGGGATACTTGTCAACACTCGTAAGCAGTGATGGCAGAAGACTTTGATCTCCCACACAAAGGTTTCGTCCTCTTGCTCAATCAATTTATATCCTTTGCTCCACCAGTAGATGAGTTTTCCCTGATGGTATCTTTTCTCCTGATATGGGTGCTCCAAATAAGGAATTAACCGCCCCATCAACCAGCTTTAAGCTCTTTTGCAGGTCTCAAATTAGCCCCAGCATGGACCTACAATGCATCTTTCCGTATTAACATACTTAGAAATAATAAGGTTTAATCTTATTAAGATTAACCTTATTCTTAAATTCTACTCCCTGTAGATCAGCTAGAAGAGCCGTAGACCTATTTTTCCCTATCGTGACAATCTTGTAGGGGCAATCCCATCTAGGTTCCAGCTTCCCTGGAAACAATTTCCTACGCGCATCGTAGTATAGAACCAATTGGCCTTTTTTAAAGATATACTTCTTTGCTTTAAGGTCGTGCAACTGCTTCATCCGACGTTTAGCTACCTCCTAGTGTAATAAACTCTGCAATTTCAGCTCATCTAGGTGGGCTATGGTCGTGAAACATTCAAAGAGTGCATCTTCATCTCCTAAAGAGTGGTTAACTACAAACCGTATGGTTGGGAACTTGATTTCGAGGGGTAACACAAACTCTTCCCCATTAACTAATTTAAACAGAGTATGGTTGGTAGCTCGCTTAAACATTGTATTATACGCCCATACTGCCACATACAACTTCCTGTCCCAGTCTCCTTTCTTAGACACTATTTTAGACAAGATACCCACAAGCTGCTTATTATTACTTTCGACTTGCCCATTGGCTTGCAGATTATAGGGGGTCATTTTATTATGCTTGATTTGCCAAGCTTCAATCAAGCTTTTGATTACTTTATTCAAAAAGTGAGTTCCACGGTCCGACACTAGCTCCTTCGGTGGACCGAAATGGCAGATAATCTGATCTAAAAGAAAACTTGCAGTCTCTTTTGCATTGTCCTGCCTCGTTGCCGCGCTTCTGACCATTTTGTACAATAATCAGTTGCTACTATAATGTACCTCTTCTGGGGTAGTAGACGATGGGGTGATAGGACCCACAAAATCAATGTCCCACTTCTCAAATGGAAGGATAGCCATGATAGGCATAAGTGGTCGTTTCCTATTCTCTCTACTGTCATGTCTTTGATAGGTATCACATCTCTTAACATACTCAAAGGAATCTTGGAAGATGAACAACCACCAATATCCAGCTCTTAAAGCTTTCTGTGCCATCAACCATCCAGCGAAGTGCCCTTCACATGCAAAGTCATGGTACTCTTCCAAGATGAAAGGAACATCGTCAGGCATCACACATTGGCCGTAGATATCATCAACGCCCTGCCGATATAGTGTCCCTACGATCAAGGAAAACTTCAAAGCATATTTTTTGATTTTCCTCTTTTTTGATTTTGATAAACCAGCTCCAGTCTCTCTTGTTGATAGATAATGCGTAATAGCAGCATACCAAGATGGAATAGAAGCTGTATCAATTTTAAACATTTCTTCAATATCACTTCCTTCAGCCAAAGCCTCTTTTGGCTCCCCAAAATCCACAAGGCATTTCACAATACCCTGCAACCTCGTTGGCTTACTCTTAATCTCATAATCGAACTCCTGCAAAGTGATTAACCACTTTGCCAGACGATCAGGCGGTTGTAGCTTGTTCATAAGTAATCTAAGCCCTTCCACCTTCGTATAGAAAACTACCTTCTCATAGAGGATGTAGTGCCTGAATTTTTTAGTCGCAAAGACCATTGCAAGACACAACTTCTCCATGTAGGTATAGTTAATTTCTAATATGCCCAATTTTCAACTAGCAAAAGCTATCGGATGATACAACTTTTCCTCCCAGATTTGGGCTAAACAGCAGCTGATACTATGCATGGTGGCTGCTGAAAATATGTAAAATAACTCGCCTCTTTTAGGTGCTTTTAAAACTGGTGCTTTTACTAGCTCCTGTTTCACATCTTCGAAAGCTCCCTTACAAGGATCACTCCATACAAATAAACAGCTAAAGGATAATAAGTTTGTTAATGACAACGTCCTTTCTGCCAAGGCATTTATAAACCTCCGATAGTACCCTATCGATGATAGAAAGCTATGTACCTCTTTCAGAGTGCGTGGTGGAGCCATGGCAACAATAACCTTGATCTTTTCAAGGTCAGGCGATCCCTACTGAATTGACCACATGGCCTAGCAATAGCCCATAAGGCACTCCAAAGACACACTTCTGTGGGTTAAGAGCGATACAAAATTGTGTACAGCGCTCAAAGCACTTTCTTAAGATAATCAACATCCTTCCCTTACAGTGTGTAACGTGTCCACTAGTATCATCCAAGACACGTCTTAGCAGTCCATCAGAAAGGATGTCTAGAAAGCTCCGCCCAGCACTCCCATGGAATGTTACGGGTTTTGCGATCTAGGTCTTCCCGCGTCTACCACGTAGCGGAAGTATCCTGGCCGTTCCCACTTAGTATCGATCGGAATTAGGGTTTTCCTGATGGGTCATTAGCTAACAGCAACTAGCGTCAGACCCGAGCGAACTACTTTACGCAGAAACGCCAGGTCCGAAGTGGATTCACGCTGCACTTGGTTCAAGGAGAATGGGAAACGAGAGGGATGCAAAGCTCAACCTCTCTGCCATAAGGGATAGTCCCATTCCGTTCCCCTAAAACAGCGTAAATCGGGTAAGACGTAACTTTAGGTCATCGTTCTCGTTATTCGTTTTGATGATGATGATCATTCCGCTGTTCTTTGAGATTTTGGAGAAAAGTTCCCGGCTAACCGGGACCACCCAACCGTAGGACGGACCCATGGCCCATCCTCCACACTTTCCTCGATTCATTTTAGTTATGTAATTATCTAACATATTAATTTGACATATAACAATCAGCTTCTTTAATTAATCCCTTTAAGCACTGGTTCCTTCACGTAATCTTATCACGTGACATAGAAAAACAATATCAAGCAAGTTCTTTTAACATTTCATCATTTTATCTTTGAAATACAAGGAGTTCCGCCCGTAGGCTTGTCCATAATTTGCCCGAAGGCTATCCAGTAATCCCCAGGGATCACTATTCCAAGCTTCCGCCCGTCAACTAGTATGGGGGCCTCGAGATCCAATCCCGAGTCACGTTAGCCTCTTGTGCAGGACCCAAAAGGCGAGGGATTTATGGCCAGAGACCCCTCTGGCACCCAAGCGTCCTCCTGCTCCAAGTAGAGCTCAACGGAGAGACCTCTCGCGGCGGGTTCGGTCCATGTTCCCAGTCAACAACCCCCTTGGTTAGGGTTAGGCAGGTAGTCGGGGGTAACTGAAACTGCCTCTTCCTTCAAGCCTTTAACCTGAAGTATAGGTACTCATTTAATTTGTAATTCATAATTCAAACAGAGCCCTAAAATCTCTAGCAAGCACAAACATTTCCATTAAACAACCCAGTTGTTTGGCAAACTGCTAAGGAAGTGTTCTTTCCTTTTTGAGTGTATCAGCACTCGTTCCCAAGGTGTCTTGTAAATTGGCAAGATCTTTTACATTCCGGTGTAGGGCATACCCAACTTGGTTAACCCTAAAGTGCCTTAGATATGCTAGTTTCTGGTTTACAACTTTTCTTATTTAGAAGGATATCCAAAAATACGTCTTTTTGCAAGATAACTTGCGTAAGGATCTGCCATCCTTGATGAGGGTTTTTACCATTTTCCCTTGTGAATCAATCACAAGACTAAATGATTTCGTACTTGTTGCGCAAGTCCTGCGATGGAATAATATGTTTAGATCCTTTAAGCTGACGTATGTCAGGCGTAGGGTTTTCTTCTTTTAAGAGACTTAGGGACAAACCCTAGTTCCTTATCTTTAAGATTTTTTTGTCCCTACAGTAAGGAAAGTTGTCAACTGTTTAGGGTATGAATGTTTCTATGTTTAGATTGGTTTAGTTATCTTTTGGAAGGTAATATTAATCGTCTTGTCACGGTTTTGCTATCCTTGTGACAATTTACTTCCCAGTCAATACAGTTTAATTTAACTTCCGTTTTCCTTAAAGATGAACTCATGCCAAATAACAACACTTGCCTTGCTAAGATGTGCAAATATTCAAGATAACTTCCTAGTAATTTGAGCATCGAAAGAAACCTTTCATGAATTTAACCATTTACAATGATTCGTTGCGAAAGGAATAAGACTAATGGTGCAAGATATAATTTCTACACCTTAGGATTTAACTAAAATATACTACTATAGTAAATGGATAATCTTGCTCGTAATTTATAATACTTGATGCAATTTGAAGAAAACTAAGTTCTATACATTGTCATTCATCAGCTAAACTCCTTCGTTACAAATAACTCGAACAAATATATCCTATCCTTAACAATTTTTCTTTGCATGATCGACTTAAAACCAAATTAAAGCCAATAAGAAAAACCTGGTTTTGGGGTGAGATATCCACATGGATACCGGGAGATGACCCTCCCGCAGCTACACCTTGGACTTTCTTCGGTGGCATCGTAGTTCGAATGTGAGATAGCCTTTTTGTCTTTCTTCTGGAATTCCACCGTCTCTTTGGATCCAAAAAAGTTTATGGGGGAGTGTGGTTTTGCAACCACGAAACCCTTGTAGGATTTTGACTTGGGGTAGAAGGAATAGAAAGCATTTATTCTCCTTTCTTCCCTTTCTTTTATCTTTTTCCCACTCTTCCTCCTTCACTCCTTCTTTTCACTCCCTCTACTTTCCCTCCCTATCTTTTATCTCACGGCTATTTCTCCCTTACAAGATACCATCCGAGGCCATGCTGATGATTTAGATTTTTTTTAGGTTCAGGGGGGAAAAATAACAAGGGGGGTACGGGGGATTAAGAGGAAAGCTTAGGGAGTTGTGGGAAAAAAAATAAAGAGTTATGAGGGGGTTGAAAAAGGGTTAAAAAGGGTTATAAGGGGGCAATAAGGTTCAGGGGAATAAAACACGGGGGGTTAGGTTCCCAAATTCAAGGGAGGGGCTTAAGGGGAAAAGGGAATTTAAAATCCTAGGGAGTTTAAAATCGGGGGGGAAAAAAGGGCTTTAGAGGGATTAAACCCAGGGGGGGGAACAAGGGGGCTTAGGGGGGATTAAAACCGAGGGTGGAAAAAGGGGGTTAGATGGAACCCCTAGAAATGGGGGCTTAAATCGGGGGGGGGGGGAATTATAAAACCCTTGGAAGGGCTTATGGAAGTCCACAGGAAGGGGGCCTTCCTAAGGCCCTTAGAAGCTTCCTAGGAAGCTTCTTGGAAGCTTCTCTGGCCCACAGAATCCACCACATGGAGGAAGGAGACGATTTGACGACACTTGATGGCGGCCAGTTTTTGTCCCTCTCCCTTCACGACACTCTTCAACAGATCACGACGGCTTCAAATGTTGGTAGCTTGCGTAGTAGATCGAAGCCCTTCGGCTCCTCACCTCCATGGCCTGGCGCAGTTGATGATCAAAGGGAGAGAGAGGCGGCACTCTGCCTGGAAACAACGGCTTTATACAACACCTCCTCCCTCCTCACAGCCATACACCACTCTCTCCTTTCTCACAGCAGTACATGACTCTCTCCTTCACAGCAGATTGACGGCCCCCTCTCTGGACAGCGTGTCGATCGTCCTCTTTTAAATAGGGGAGGGGAGGGGGATCTTCCCTCCCTGCGTGTCATCACGCATGTTCCCCTCCCTCATCCCGAGCTCCACCAAGGAGCTTAATGGCTCCTTCTATTTCCCTCCCTCTCCAGCTCGTCAGTCGGGTGGAGAGATAGGGGGGGGGGGAAAAAATTATTTATCCAAAATCATATGCAGTTCACGCAGAATATTACATTCTCTCCCCCTTAGAGGAATCGAGATGTCCTCATCTCGAGATAAACTGGGGATATTGATGGTTGAGAGAGCTTTCATCTATCCAAATGGCATCCTCTTTGGGATAATCTTTCCACTGGACGAGGCATTCTCTTTGGGTTCTAGATCTTAACTGTCTTTCCCTAACATCTAAGATCCTATCTGGCCTTAGTTCAAGGACTCCTTGACTAGGCATTACAATTTGTTGGTCATCAAGTACATGATTAGGGTTGGGTACATATTTTTTCAATAGGCTGATATGGAATACATTGTGAACCTTTAGGTTCTCAGGGAGTTGCAATCTATAAGCATTGGGTCCTAGGCATTTGAGGATTTTGTATGGCCCACAATACCTTGGACTTAGCTTCTTGCATTCTCCTAGGAATAGAGAACTCTTTTTAGGGCATACACGAATGAAGACCATGTCTCCTTCTTCGAAGACTCTATCTTGACGTTTCAAATCTGCGTATGCCTTTTGCCTATCCTTGGCCACTTGTATGTCTTGTCTTATTGACCTTATTTGATCATCCATGTCCTCCAACATTTGTCTTGAAGCTTCAACTCTTAAGGTTGGATCAGAAAATTTGATGGGACTTCTGCAATCATGACCATATAATGCTTGAAAAGGGGTCATTTGAATGCTCTGCCGGTAAGAAGCATTGTAGACAAATTCAACCAAAGGCAAGAATTGAATCCACCTCTTCGGCTCTCGACAGCAGTATGCCCTAAGCATATCCTCAATGACTTGATTTACTCGCTCTATTTGGCCATCCATTTGGGGATGGTAGGCGGTGCTAAAACAGAGTTGAGTCCCAATAGCTTCAAAGATAGCTCTCCAGAAGTGTGATGTGAAGAGAAAATCTCGATCACTAATGATTCTTCTAGGTAACCCATGTAGCTTGAATATCTCCTTGATAAACAATCTTGCAATGTCGGAGGCTTTATAGTTTGTCTTTACCAGTATCAGGTGTGCAACCTTGGTAAGCATGTCAACCACATCCATAATGGAATTGTATCCTCCTTGGACTTGGGGTAAGCCCACAACAAAATCCATACTGATGAATTCCCATTTCATTTGGGGAATGTCAAGCGGTTGCAATTTCCTTGGCATCATGACATGTTCGGCCTCGATATGTTGGCAAGACAAACACTCAGTGACATACTTGAGAACATCACCTTTAAGCCTCTCCCAATGGTAGCTCTTCCTAACTGCATTAAGAGTCTTAGCATAGCCAGGATGTCCTGCGAAAGGCGAATCATGAGCTTCTCATAATATCTTCTGCTTAAGTGACTGGCTTGTTGCTATACACAGCCTTGTTCTGTAGTAGACAAGTCCATTATCAATTGAAAATTCCTGATACTTAGCTTGCAACTTCTGATTTTGCTCCATGGTAGATATTTCCTTTATCATTGTTTGGTAGGCCAAATCATGGCATGCTTCCTCTCTAGCTAGTTCAAGTATAGGGTTGTTTGGCATAGATACTTTTGTAGCCAGAGATCTCGCCGTTGATGGATTTTGCAAGATTAGGGAATTTAGGAATGCCTTGCGACTGAGTGCATCGGCAACTATATTCTCCTTCCCTGGTCGGTACTTGATTTCAAAATCATATTCCTCCAATACTTCAATCCACCGACGTTGCCTCATGTTGAGCTCGTTCTGGGTAAAAATCCATTTGAGACTCTTATGATCGGTTACTAGAGTAAACTTGTTACCCAGCAAGTAGTGTCTCCAAAGCTTTAGAGCATGGATGACAGCTAGTAATTCCAGATCATGCGTGGCATAATTCTTTTCATGACTCTTTAATTTCCTTGAAGAGTATGCTACTGGATGACCTTCCTGCATAAGTACACACCCCAAGGCAAGAATGCTAGCATCAGTTACTACCTCGAACTCCTTATTGAGGTCAGGAAGTTTTAGAATAGGTGCTGATACCAAACTTTGCTTCAATTTGCCGAAGCTATTTTGTTCGGAAGTTGACCATGTAATGGAAGTCTGCTTCTTTAGTAAGTCTGTAATAAGAGGTACTGCAATCAAAGCATAGTTTTTGATGAAGACCCTATACCATCCTGTCAATCCAAGAAAGCTACGTATCTCCTTGACGGATACTGGTATTGGCCATTCAAGCACATCTCTGACCTTGGCTGGGTCTACTGATATTCCTTCTGATGATACTATGAATCCCAGATATTCAATCTGACGATTGAAGAATGCACACTTCTTCATTTTTGCATACAGCTTATGAGACCTCATTGTCTCAAGGACAATCCGAAGTTGAGGTTCATGATCTTCTTCCTGTTTAGAATAGACTAAAGTTTCATTGAAGAAGACAAGTACGAAATCATCAAGATATGGTCTAAAAATATCCTGCATTAATCTATTGAAGGTGGCAGGTGCATTGGTAAGCCCGAATGACATAACCAGGAACTCAAAGTGCCCATAACTTGTATTGAAGGCCGTCTTTGGAATATCTTCTTCCTTGATCCTTATCTAATCATAACCTGACCCGAGATCAATCTTCTAGAAGATCTTTGCACCTTGAAGACGATCGAGAAGCTCATCTATTCTAGGAATAGGATACTTGTTCTTAACTGTTGATTGATTCAACCCTCGGTAATCAATACATAGTCGAAGTGTCCCATCTTTCTTTTTCTGGAATAGTACTGGAGCTCCCCACGGTGAGTTTCTAGGCCAGATGTAACCGTGATCTAACAGTTGCTTGAGTTGTTCCTTCAACTCAATTGCTTCTGGTATGGACATTCTATAAGGTCTCCTTGCAATTGGTGCAGCTCCAGGCACTAGCCTAATCTCATGATCTACTTCTCTTAGAGGCGGAAGTTTAATCAATTCCTCAGGGAATATGTCAGCGTATTCCTTTAGCCAAGAAGGTCCTTCATGAGACTCTTGCTTTTGATCTAACTTGTTGAGTTTGATCAGGTAAACGGGTAATCCTTTTCTGACTCCTTTTATGATCCTAGATACTTTGGCTAATTGGATTCTTGGCACTCCTGCCTCACCTTGAATTGTGACAAACTCCCTTTCAGAGTTTCGAAAGGACTTGACCCTTTCCACAGTGGATGTGGGCATCATTAGGCTTAAGCCAATCCATCCCGAGTAGACACTTATGGATACCTAAATTCATGACTCTGAATTTGACTGAGGTTTTCTTTCCTCCCAGAAAGAATTCCACCTTAGTAGTTTGCCTGGTACAAGTTACCTCACAACCGTTTGCCAATTCCACCAAGCAGGGTAGGTGCTTCTACTGTGGCTATTCCTAATCTTTTTGCACATGCTGGTGAGATAAAGGAATGTGTACTGCCACAATCAATCAAGGTTTTGAAACCTTTACCTTGATAGTCCAACAGTGTCTGAATCACCGAAAACTGGCGATTCGGCCCTTTCTTGTGTAAAGCGGCATGGACTGTCGCTCTTTCAAATTCTGCTTCCATAGTCGGATCTTCCTCTTCTTCTTCTTCGCATCTTTGCCTATTGGCAATGCAGGCAGTTCTTCCTCTTCCATGGGTGGCGGCTCCTTGACCACGGCCTTCACCTTGGAAAGGCATTTGACGATGTCCTCCGCTGAGCTTGGGACATTGCCTCTTGAAGTGACCGGGTTCATTGCAGTGGAAACAACGGAGGTTTCGGCCATTACTTTGAGTAGGAACAAAGTTGTTGACGTTATTTGTCCTTGCTTTCTTCCTTTGTCCTTGATTATGACCTTGAACTCTCTTCATTTGAGGTCTAAATGCTCCTCTGTTCGGGTCACTATAGGACCAAGTTTTGTTACCCCTTGGTCTAGCTTCCACCTCCTAAATTATAGGTGCCACTCGAATGAGTGCATCTAAAGATCTGATGGACGCATAGATTCGAGATGGGTATTTACGGGTGGATTTAAGCCCGCACAAAATTTGGACACCTGCTGCGTCATGTCCATCTGTGGTGCATACTTTAAAAGTGAGACGAATTTAGATTAGTATGCGTCAAGAGTGAGTCCTAGCTATTTTAGCTCGTAGAACTCATTCATTGTCTGCGTACGATATGCAGGTGGCAAATATCTTCCCTGCACGGCTTTCTTCAACTTCTCCCAGGTAACGGACCCCTCTGAAGTCCCTTGATCCCTGCACCATTGCTTCCACCAAAGTCTGGCTTCGCCGGTGAGTTTTAACTTGGCGAGCATGGCCTGATTGGTAGGTGCAGTACCAGCTGCTTCAAAGTAATCCTCCATGGATTCAATCCAAATTTCAGCATCAGACTGGACGAATCTGCCCCTCCCGTCAAACTCGGGTGGATTTACCTGCTTGAGGAGGAACTTCTTCTCCTGGATCACAGCAGTACTTGATGTAGGGGGTGAATTTGGAACCTGTACCTGGGGTTGTGCCTGGATAAAAGTTTTCTTAACGTTATTATATGATAATCGACGTTAGCTTATCTTTCATTTCTAGTTCAGATATCTCGTAAACAATGTAGCTACTTAACTTTTTTAACATCTCTTATGCACAGCCAGATATTGATAAAAGAAGTCTTTATTTGTATTTACATGGGCATAGCTTTATACAACGTCTCGTGTGATGATAATCCAATCATTACATTCAGTTTGGGGAGAACAACGTTGTATTGCATTTGTCTACAGGAACTGTGTAATAGTAAGGTTTTGGGTCATGGATCTTTAGGAATCGATAATTCATTGGATGTTCAGGATACCCTTTCCATTGGAATCCATACTTCTCATGGCGGCCCAACACTTTAATCCTGTCAGCTGGGATTACACGGGTTACTTCCTCATATACATATGAGTTCATTTCAACCCTCCGACCTTGAATATGTAAAGTCGAATTTACGTGAGCTTCCACAAATATGAACAGCTTCACGACTTTCAAGTCTTCCAACCACTTGATCCTCTTTAGGTTGGTCTGTAGATAAGCAAACCCGTGGGTGGCTATGTAGTAGATTCCTGAAGACCCCGTCCATCTTCGTTCTATGTATAAAGGTGATGGATTATAAATCTGCTCCAGGATGTTCATCATCCCAATTCTTTGTCTATAAAGCGGAGAATGCATTGCAGTCATAAACATGACCCGAAATACCAAAAACTTGTTCCATACTTCATAATTCTGCAAGACAGCATTGAAGATGAGAAAATGTTTGGACAACAACAATTTTTTTACTTCATTTTATTGGGATCTCATAAAAACAATTCCATTATTGGTCGGCTCTGATACCAACTGTAACGTGTCCACTAGTATCATCTAAGACACGTCTTAGCAGTCCATCGGAAAGGATGTCTAGAAAGCTCCGCCCGGCACTCCCATGGAATGTTACGGGTTTTGCGATCTAGGTCTTCCCGCGTCTGCCACGAAGCGGAAGTATCCTGGTCGTTCCCACTTAGGATCGACCCGAATTAGGGTTTTCGTGATGGGTCATTAGCTAACAGCAACTAGCGTCAGACTCGAGCGAACTACTTTACGCAAAAATGCCAAGTCCGAAGCGGATTCACGCTGCACTTGGTTCAAGGAGAATGGGAAACGAGAGGGATGCAAAGCTCAACCTCTCTGCCATAAGGCATAGTCCCATTTCGTTTCCCTAAAACTGTGTAAATCGGGTAAGACATAACTTTAGGTCATCGTTCTCGTTATTCGTTTTGATGATGATGATCATTCCGCTGTTCTTCGAGATTTTTGAGAAAAGTTCCCGGCTAACCGGGACCACCCAACCGTAGGATGGACCCATGGCCCATCCTCCGCACTTTCCTCGGTTTGTTTTACTTATGTAATTATGTAACACATTAATTTGACATATAACAATCAGCTTCTTTAAGTAATCCCTTTAAGCACTGGTTCCTTCACGTAATCTTATCACGTGACATAGAAAAACAATATCAAGCAAGTTATTTTAACATTTCATCATTTTATCTTTGAAATACAAGGAGTTCCGCCCGTAGGCTTGTCCATAATTTGCCCGAAGGCTATCCAGTAATCCCCAGGGATCACTATTCCAAGCTTCCGCCCGTCAACTAGTATGCGGGCCTCGAGATCCAATCCCGAGTCACGTTAGCCTCTTGTGCAGGACTCGGAAGGCGAGGGATTTACGGCCAGAGCCCCCCCTGGCACCCAAGCGTCCTCCTGCTCCAAGTGGAGCTCAACCGAGAGACCTCTCGCGGCGGGTTCGGTCCATGTTCCCGGTGCGGTCAACAATCCCCTTGGTTAGGGTTAGGCAGGTAGTGGGGGGTAACTGAAACTGCCTCTTCCTTCAGGCCTTTAACCTGAAGTATAGGTACTCATTTAATTTGTAATTCATAATTTAAACAGAGCCCTAAAATCTCTAGCAAGCACAAACATTTCCATTAAACAACCCAGTTGTTTGGCAAACTGCTAAGGAAGTGTTCTTTCCTTTTTGAGTGTATCAGCACTCGTTCCCAAGGTGTCTTGTAAATTGGAAAGATCTTTTACATTTCGGTGTAGGGCATACCCAACTTGGTTAACCCTAAAGTGCCTTAGATATGCTAGTTTCCGGTTTACAACTTTCCTTATTTAGAAGGATATCCAAAAATACGTCTTTTTGAAAGATAACTTGCGTAGGGATCTCCCATCCTTGATGAGGGTTTTTACCCTTTTCCCTTGTGAATCAATCACAAGACTAAATGATTTCATACTTGTTGCGCAAGTCCTGCGATGGAATAATATGTTTAGATCCTTTAAGCTGACGTATGTCAGGCCTAGGGTTTTCTTCTTTTAAGAACCTTAGGGGCAAACCCTAGTTCCTTATCTTTAAGAATTTATTGTCGCTACAGTAAGGAAAGTAGTCAACTGTTTAGGGTATGAATGTTTCTATGTTTAGATTGGTTTAGTTATCTGTTGGAAGGTAATATTAATCGTCTTGTCACGGTTTTGCTATCCTTGTGACAATTTACTTCCCAGTCAATACAGTTTAATTTAACTTCCATTTTCCTTAAAAATGAACTCATGCCAAATAACAACACTTGCCTTGCTAAGATGTGCAAATATTCAAGATAACTTCCTAGTAATTTGAGCATCGAAAGAAACCTTTCATGAATTTAACCATTTACAATAATTCGTTGCGAAAGGAATAAGACTTATGGTGCAAGATATAATTTCTACACCTTAGGATTTAACTAAAATATACTACTATAGTAAATGGATAATCTTGCTCGTAATTTATAATGCTTGATGCAATTTGAAGAAAACTAAGTTCTATACATTGTCATTCATAAGCTAAACTCCTTCGTTACAAATAACTCAAACAAATATATCCTATCCTTAACAATTTTTCTTTGCATGATCGACTTAAAACCGAATTAAAGCCAAGAAGAAAAACCTGGTTTTGGGGTGAGATATCCACATGGATACCGGGAGATGACCCTCCCGCAGCTACACCTTGGACTTTCTTCGGCAGCATCATAGTTCGAATGTGAGATAGCCTTTTTGTCTTTCTTCTGGAATTCCACCGTCTCTTTGGATCCAAAAAAGTTTATGGGGGAGTGTTGTTTTGCAACCACGGAACCCTTGTAGGATTTTGACTTGGGGTAGAAGGAATAGAAAGCACTTATTCTCCTTCCTTCCCTTTCTTTTATCTTTTTCCCACTCTTCCTCCTTCACTCCTTTTCACTCCCTCTACTTTCCCTCCCTATCTTTTATCTCACGGCTATTTCTCCCTTACGGGATACCATCCGAGGCCATGATGATGATTTGGATTTTTTTTAGGTTCAAGGGGGAAAAATAACAAGGGGGGTACGGGGGATTAAGAGAAAAGCTTAGGGAGTTGTGGGAAAAAAAAGAAAGAGTTATGAGGGGGTTGAAAAAGCGTTAAAAAGGGTTATAAGGGGGTGATAAGGTTTAGGGGAATAAAACACGGGGGGTTAGGTTCCCAAATTCAAGGGAGGGGCTTAAGGGAAAAAGGGAATTTAAAATCCTAGGGAATTTAAAATCCTAGGGGGGAAAAAAGGGCTTTAGAGGGATTAAAACCGGGGGGGGGAACAAGGGGGCTTAGGGGGGATTAAAAATGGGGGGGGAAAAAGGGGGTTAGATGGAACCCCTAGAAATGGGGGCTTAAATTGGGGGAGGGGGATTATAAAACCCTTGGAAGGGCTTATGGAAGCCCACAAGAAGGGGGCCTTCCTAAGGCCCTTAGAAGCTTCCTAGGAAGCTTCTTGGAAGCTTCTCTGGCCCACGGAATCCACCACTTGGAGGAAGGAGACGATTTGACGACGCTTGATGGCGGCCAATTTATGTCCCTCTCCCTTCACGACACTCTTCAACAGATCACGACGGCTTCAAATGTTGGTAGCTTGCGTAGTAGATTGATGCCCTTCGGCTCCTCACCTCCATGGCCTGGCGCAGTCGATGATCAAAGGGAGAGAGAGGCGGCACTCTGCCTAGAAACAACGGCTTTATACAACACCTCCTCCCTCCTCACAGCCATACACCACTCTCTCCTTTCTCATAGCAGTACATGACTCTCTCCTTCACAGCAGATTGACGGCCCCCTTTCTGGACAGCGTGTCGATCGTCCTGTTTTAAATAGTGGAGGGGAGGGGGATCTTCCCTCCCTGCGTGTCATCACGCATGTTCCCCTCCCTCATCCCGAGCTCCACCAAGGAGCTTAATGGCTCCTTCTATTTCCCTCCCTCTCCAGCTCGTCAGTCGGGTGGAGAGATAGGGGGGAAAGAAAATATTATTTATCCAAAATCATATGCAGTTCACGCAGAATATTACATTCTCTCCCCCTTAGAGGAATCGAGATGTCCTCATCTCGAGATAAACTGGGGATATTGATGGTTGAGAGAGCTTTCATCTATCCAAGTGGCATCCTCTTCGGGATAATCTTTCCACTGGACGAGGCATTCTCTCAAGGTTCTAGATCTTAACTGTCTTTCCCTAACATCTAAGATCCTATCTGGCCTTAGTTCAAGGACTCCTTGACTAGGCATTACAATTTGTTCGTCATCAAGTACATGATTAGGGTTGGGTACATATTTTTTCAATAGGCTGATATGAAATACATTGTGAACCTTTAGGTTCTCAGGGAGTTGCAATCTATAAGCATTGGGTCCTAGGCATTTGAGGATTTTGTACGGCCCACAATACCTTGGACTTAGCTTCTTGCATTCTCCTAGGGATAGAGAACTCTTTTTAGGGCATACACGAATGAAGACCATGTCTCCTTCTTCGAAGACTCTATCTTGACGTTTCAAATCTGCGTATGCCTTTTGCCTATCCTTGGCCGCTTGTATGTCTTGTCTTATTGACCTTATTTGATCATCCATGTCCTCCAACATTTGTCTTGAAGCTTCAACTCTTAAGGTTGGATCAGAAAAGTTTAGGGGACTTCTGCAATCATGACCATATAATGCTTGAAAAGGGGTCATTTGAATGCTCTGCCGGTAAGAAGCATTGTAGGCAAATTCAACCAAAGGCAAGAATTGAATCCACCTCTTCAGCTCTCGACAGCAGTATGCCCTAAGCATATCCTCGATGACTTGATTTACTCGCTCTGTTTGGCCATCCGTTTGGGGATGGTAGGCGGTGCTAAAACAAAGTTGAGTCCCAATAGCTTCAAAAATAGCTCTCCAGAAGTGTGATGTGAAGAGAGAATCTCGATCACTAATGATTCTTCCAGGTAACCCATGTAGCTCGAATATCTCCTTGATAAACAATCTTGCAATGTCCGAGGCTTTATACTTTGTCTTTACTAGTATTAGGTGTGCAACCTTGGTAAGCATGTCAACCACAACCATAATGGAATTGTATCCTCCTTGGACTTGGGGTAAGCCCACAACAAAATCCATACTGATGAATTCCCATTTCATTTGGGGAATGTCAAGCGGTTGCACTTTCCCTGGCATCATGACATGTTCGGCCTCGATACGTTGGCAAGACAAACACTCAGTGACATACTTGAGAACGTCACTTTTAAGCCTCTCCCAATGGTAGCTCTTCCTAACTGCATTAAGAGTCTTAGCATAGCCAGGATGTCCTGCGAAAGGCGAATCATGAGCTTCCCATAGTATCTTCTGCTTAAGTGACTGGCTTGTTGGTATACACAGCCTTGTTCTATAGTAGACAAGTCTATTATCAATTGAAAATTCCTGATACTTAGCTTGCAACTTCTGATTTTGCTCCATGGTAGATATTTCCTTTATCATTGTTTGGTAGGCCAAATCATGGCATGCTTCCTCTCTAGCTAGTTCAAGTATAGGGTTGTTTGACATAGATACTTTTGTAGCCAGAGATCTCGCCGTTGATGGATTTTGCAAGATTAGGGAATTTAGGAATGCCTTGCGACTGACTGCATCGGCAACTACATTCTCCTTCCCTGGTCGGTACTTGATTTCAAAATCATATTCCTCCAATACTTCAATCCACCGATGTTGCCTCATGTTGAGCTCATTCTGGGTAAAAATCCATTTGAGACTCTTATGATCGGTTACTAGAGTAAACTTGTTACCCAGCAAGTAATGTCTCCAAAGCTTTAGAGCATGGATGACAGCTAGTAATTCCAGATCATGCGTAGCATAATTCTTTTCATGACTCTTCAATTTCCTTGAAGAGTATGCTACTGGATGACCTTCCTGCATAAGTACACACCCCAAGGCAAGAATGCTAGCATCAGTTACTACCTCGAACTCCTTATTGAGGTCAGGAAGTTTTAGAATAGGTGCTGATACCAAACTTTGCTTCAATTTGTCGAAGCTATTTTGTTCGGAAAATGACCATGTAATGGAAGTCTACTTCTTGAGTAAGTCTATAATAAGAGGTACTGCAATCAAAGCATAGTTTTTGATGAAGACCCTATACCATCCTGTCAATCCAAGAAAGCTACGTATCTCCTTGACGGATACTGGTATTGGCCATTCAAGCATATCTCTGACCTTGGCTGGGTCTACTGATATTCCTTCTGATGATACTATGAATCCCAGATATTCAATCTGACGCTTGAAGAATGCACACTTCTTCATTTTTGCATACAGCTTATGAGACCTCATTGTCTCAAGGACAATCCGAAGTTGAGGTTCATGATCTTCTTCCTGTTTAGAATAGACTAAAGTGTCATCGAAGAAGACAAGCACGAAATCATCAAGATATGGTCTAAAAATATCCTGCATTAATCTATTGAAGGTGGCAGGTGCATTGGTAAGCCCGAATGATATAACCAGGAACTTAAAGTGCCCATAACTTGTATTGAAGGCCGTCTTTGGAATATCTTCTTCCTTGATCCTTATCTGATAATAATCTAACCCGAGATCAATCTTCGAGAAGATCTTTGCACCTTGAAGACGATCGAGAAGCTCATCTATTCTAGGAATAGGATACTTGTTCTTAACTGTTGATTGATTCAACCCTCGGTAATCAATACTGGAGCTCCCCACGGTGAGTTGCTAGGCCAGATGTAACCGTGATCTAACAGTTGCTTGAGTTGTTCCTTCAACTCAATTGCTTCCGGTATGGACATTCTATAAGGTCTCCTTGCAATTGGTGCAGCTCCAGGCACTAGCCTAATCTCATGATCTACTTCTCTTGGAGGCGGAAGTTTAATCAATTCCTCAGGGAATACGTCAGCGTATTCCTTTAGCCAAGAAGGTCCTTCATGAGACTCTTGCTTGTGATCTAACTTGTTGAGTTTGATCAGGTAAACGGGTAATCCTTTTCTGAATCCTTTTATGATCCTAGATACTTTGGCTAATTGGATTCTTGGCACTCTTGCCTCACCTTGAGTTGTGACAAACTCCCTTTCAGAGTTTCGAAAGGAAACTTGACCCTTTCCACAGTGGATGTGGGCATCATTAGGCTTAAGACAATCCATCCCGAGTAGACACTCATGGATACCTAAATTCATGACTCTGAATTTGACTGAGGTTTTCTTTCCTCCCAGAAAGAATTCCACCTTAGCAGTTTGCCTGGTACAAGTTACCTCATCTTTCTTTTCCTAGAATAGTACTGGAGCTCCCCACGGTGAGTTTCTAGGCCAGATGTAACCGTGATCTAACAGTTGCTTGAGTTGTTCCTTCAACTCAATTGCTTCCGGTATGGACATTCTATAAGGTCTCCTTGCAATTGGTGCAGCTCCAGGCACTAGCCTAATCTCATGATCTACTTCTCTTGGAGGCGGAAGTTTAATCAATTCCTCAGGGAATACGTCAGTGTCTTCCTTTAGCCAAGAAGGTCCTTCATGAGACTCTTGCTTTTGATCTAACTTGTTGAGTTTGATCAGGTAAACGGGTAATCCTTTTCTGACTCCTTTTATGATCCTAGATACTTTGGCTAATTGGATTCTTGGCACTCTTGCCTCACCTTGAGTTGTGACAAACTCCCTTTCAGAGTTTCGAAAGGAAACTTGACCCTTTCCACAATGGATGTGGGCATCATTAGGCTTAAGCCAATCCATCCCGAGTAGACACTCATGGATACCTAAATTCATGACTCAGAATTTGACTGAGGTTTTCTTTCCTCCCAGAAAGAATTCCACCTTAGCAGTTTGCCTGGTACAAGTTACCTCACGACCGTTTGCCAATTCCACAAGCAGGGTAGGTGCTTCTACTGTGGCTATTCCTAATCCTTTTGCACATGCTGGTGAGATAAAGGAATGTGTACTTCCACAATCAATCAAGGTTTTGAAACCTTTACCTTGATAGTCCGACGGTGTCTGAATCACGAAAAACTGGCGATTTGGCCCTTTCTTGTGTAAAGCGGCATGGACTGTCGCTCTTTCAAATTCTGCTTCCATAGTCGGATCTTCCTCTTCTTCTTCTTCGCATCTTTGCCTATTGGCAATGCAGGCAATTCTTCCTCTTCCAGGTGGCGGCTCCTTGACCACGGCCTGCACCTTGGAAAGGCATTTGACGATGTCCTCCGCTGAGCTTGGGACATTGCCTCTTGAAGTGACCGGGTTCATTGCAGTGGAAACAACGGAGGTTTCGGCCATTACTTTGAGTAGGAACAAAGTTGTTGACGTTATTTGTCCTTGCTTTCTTCCTTTGTCCCTGATTATGACCTTGAACTCTCTTCATTTGAGGTCTAAATGCTCCTCTATTCGGGTCACTATAGGACCAAGTTTTGTTACCCCTTGGTCTAGCTTGCACCTCCTGAATTATAGGCGCCGCTGGAATGAGTGCATCCTGAAGATCTGATGGACGCATAGATTCAAGACGGGTATTTAGGGGTAGATTTAAGCCCGCACAAAATTTGGACACCTGGTGCATCATGTCCATCTGTGGCGTATACTTTAAAAGTGAGACGAATTTAGAGTAGTATGCGTCAAGAGTGAGTCCTAGCTGTTTTAGCTCGTAGAACTCATTCATTTTCTGCGTACGATATGCAGGTGGCAAATATCTTCCCTGCACGGATTTCTTCAACTTCTCCCAGGTAATGGACCCCTCTGAAGTCCCTTGATCCCTGCACCATTGCTTCCACCAAAGTCTGGCTTCGCCGGTGAGTTTTAACTTGGCCAGCATGGCCTGATTGGTAGGTGTAGTACTAGCTGCTTCAAAGTAATCCTCCATGGATTCAATCCAAATTTCAGCATCTGACTGGACGAATCTGCCTCTCCCGTCAAACTCGGGTGGTTTTATCTGCTTGAAGAGGAACTTCTTCTCCTGGGTCACATCAGTACTTGATGTAGGGGGCGAATTTGGAACCTGTACCTGGGGTTGTGCCTGGATAAAAGTTTTCTTAACGTTATTATATGATAATCGACGTTAGCTTATCTTTTATTTCTAGTTCAGCTATCTCGTAAACAATGTAGCTACTTAACTTTTTTAACATCTCTTATGCACAGCCAGATATTGATAAAAGAAGTCTTTATTTGTATTTACATGGGCGTAGCCTTATACAACGTCTCGTGTGATGATAATCCAATCATTACATTCAGTTTGGGGAGAATAACGTTGTATTGCATTTGTCTACAGGAACTGTGTAATAGTAGGGTTTTGGGTCATGGATCTTTAGGAATCGATAACTCATTGGAAGTTCAGGATACCCTTTCCATTGGAATCCATACTTCTCATGGCGACCCAACACTTTAATCCTGTCGGCTGGGATTACACGGGTTACTTCCTCATATACATATGAGTTCATTTTTGAGTGTATCAGCACTCATTCCCAAGGTGTCTTGTATCAGCACTCGTTCCCAAGGTGTATTGTATCAACACTCGTTCCCAAAGTGTTCTTTCCTTTTTGAGTGTATCAGCACTCGTTCCCAAGGTGTCTTGTAAATTGGCAAGATCTTTTACATTCCGGTGTAGGGCATACCCAAGTTGATTAACCGTAAAGTGCCTTAGATATGCTAGTTTCCAGTTTACAACTTTCCTTATTTAGAAGGATATCCAAAAATACGTCTTTTTGTAAGATAACTTGCATAGGGATCTGCCATCCTTGATGAGGGTTTTTACCCTTTTCCCTTGTGAATCAATCATAAGACTAAATGATTTCGTACTTGTTGTGCAAGTCCTGCGATGGAATAATATGTTTAGATCCTTTAAGCTGACGTATGTCAGGCCTAGGGTTTTCCTCTTTTAAGAACCTTAGGGACAAACTCTAGTTCCTTATCTTTAAGATTTTTTTGTCCCTACAGTAAGGAAAGTAGTCAACTGTTTAGGCTATGAATGTTTCTATGTTTAGATTGGTTCAGTTATCTTTTGGAAGGTAATATTAATCGTCTTGTCACGGTTTTGCTATCCTTGTGACAATTTACTTCCCAGTCAATACAGTTTAATTTAACTTCCATTTTCCTTAAAGATGAACTCATGCCAAATAACAACACTTGCCTTGCTAAGATGTGCAAATATTCAAGATAACTTCCTAGTAATTTGAGCATCGAAAGAAACCTTTCATGAATTTAACCATTTACAATGATTCGTTGCGAAAGGAATAAGACTAATGGTGCAAGATATAATTTCTACACCTTAGGATTTAACTAAAATATACTACTATAGTAAATGGATAATCTTGCTCGTAATTTATAATGCTTGATGCAATTTGAAGAAAACTAAGTTCTATACATTGTCATTCATAAGCTACCAAAAAAGTTTATGGGGGAGTGTGGTTTTGCAACCACGGAACCCTTGTAGGATTTTGACTTGGGGTAGAAGGAATAGAAAGCACTTATTCTCCTTCCTTCCCTTTCTTTTATCTTTTTCCCACTCTTTCTCCTTCACTCCTTCTTTTCACTCCCTCTACTTTCCCTCCCTATTTTTTATCTCATGGCTATTTCTCCCTTACGGGATACCATCCGAGGCCATGATGATGATTTGGATTTTTTTTAGGTTCAGGGGGGAAAAATAACAAGGGGGGTATGGGGGATTAAGAGGAAAGCTTAGGGAGTTGTGGGAAAAAAAAGAAAGAGTTATGAGGGGGTTGAAAAAGGGTTATAAGGGGGTGATAAGGTTTAGGGGAATAAAGCACGGGGGGTTAGGTTCCCAAAGTCAAGGGAGGGGCCTAAGGGGAAAAGGGAATTTAAAATCCTAGGGGGTTTAAAACCGGGGGGGGGAAAAGGGCTTTAGAGGGATTAAACCCGGGGGGGGGGGGGGGGGGGGAACAAGGGGGCTTAGGGGGGGATTAAAACCAGGGGGGGAAAAAGGGGGTTAGATGGAACCCCTAGAAATGGGGGCTTAAATCGGGGGGGGGGGGGGAAATTATAAAATCCTTGGAAGGGCTTATGGAAGCCCACAGGAAGGGGGCCTTCCTAAGGCCCTTAGAAGCTTCCTAGGAAGCTTCTTGGAAGCTTCTCTAACCCACGGAATCCACCACGTGGAGGAAGGAGATGATTTGACAACGCTTTGATGGCGGCCAGTTTTTGTCCCTCTCCCTTCACGGCACTCTTCAACAGATCACGACGGCTTCAAATGTTGGTAGCTTGCGTAGTAGATCGAAGCCCTTCGGCTCCTCACCTCCATGGCCTGGCGCAGTCGATGATCAAAGGGAGAGAGAGGCGGCACTCTGCCTGGAAACAGCGGCTTTATACAACACCTCCTCCCTCCTCACAGCCATACACCACTCTCTCCTTTCTCACAGCAGTACATGACTCTCTCCTTCACAGCAGATTGACGGCCCCCTCTCTGGACAGCGTGTCGATCGTCCTCTTTTAAATAGTGGAGGGGAGGGGGATCTTCCCTCCCTGCATGTCATCACGCATGTTCCCCTCCCTCATCCCGAGCTCCACCAAGGAGCTTAATGGCTCCTTCTATTTCCCTCCCTCTCCAGCTCGTCAGTCGGGTGGAGAGATAGGGGGGAAATTTAAAAAAAAATTATTTATCCAAAATCATATGCAGTTCACGTAGAATATTACACAGTGGCTGTCCCTAGGTCATCAATAAATACTTTCAACTCATCTGGGGAGATGTCACCAAAGGTCTTGTCTGCTGTTCATTGCCATTATCTAGGTGCATTGCACAAACCAAAGGCCATCACATGGTATGCAAAAGTACTAAAGACAGTAATGAAAGTTGTTTTCAACTTGTCCTCTTCTCCAATTGCCATTTGGTTATATCCTGCAAAGCAATCCATAAACGAATATATCTCACTACCCACTAATTGATCCAAAATCTGGTCAATAAATGGCAATGGGTAGTAATCCTTAACCGTCTGCTTATTCAACTCTCTAAAATCTACACATAATCGAATCTGGTTGTTTTTCTTCTTTCTAATAACAACTGGTGAACACCATTCAGTATGTTGTACAGGAAAGATTAAACCAGCTTTCCGCAACTTCTGTAACTCCTCAAACAGCTTGTCCCTTAATTCAAAAGACATATGCCTTACTTTCTGAAGTATAAGACGTCTACTTTCTTTTACAGGAATAGTATGAACAGCCAGTCTAGGAGGAATACCTCTCAGCTCGTGTCATAACTCCAAGCAAATACATTGCGGAATTCTTAAATCAAGGACACATAGTCCTCCCTTTCTGCTGAACTGAGCATGGAACCTAATTTAATTGGGCGTGAATCATTCGGCAAAGCTCTATCACTCTGAGGAGACTCAGGGTAAGCATTGACTATTACTCGATTAGCACCTCTACCTAGAACCACTCAACCGGCAGGTACATCGACTTGAGAGTCTATTCGTAAGATCCAAGGCCTACCTAGCAAGACTCGATAGCTAGGACGTCTTGTAAATCTTATCACCCTAAAGTCCAAGAAGCATTCTACACTTGCAACTGTAACATGGACTTTAGTAACGCAACCTTCTGGTTGCCTTAGGCTATCATCAACCATTCTAAGAAGAGTGAAGCTATCTTTTTGGATGCCTAGACCCAACCTCTCCATCAACTCTGAACTCATGATATTGACGGAGGATCGAGTTTCTACGATAGCATGGTCTACTAATATTCCATCTACGTATGCTAGAACCCTAGGGCAATTCTTTTCAGCATGATCAAACCAATCTTCCCCTACTCGTGCTATGCCCAAAGGTTGTGCAATATACCCAATACGCAAGATCTTCTTGAATTCCTTGCGTACTCCTAGAGATAATTTAATCAACTGTAAGAGGTTTACATCTAGTTTGACTTCGCAAAGAGAACTTGCTAAATCAAAATCATGATAGGTAGCCAAAGCTCTTTTTTCTCGCTAAACCATCCTTTCTTTTGGTCTTGGGACCAGCTTTGGTGCTTCTTTTTTAGCTCTTGTCTTCTTTCTTGGCACTTCCTCATCCTACTTAGGATCGACTTTTCTGTCAATAGGCCTTAGAGGTCCACCTTCCATGCCAGGGTTCAGGACTTGCATCCCCTCATCCCCTTGCTTAGGGTTTCCCTTGACCGGTTTCGCATTATCTTTGTCAACCTCTTTAGCCTTTTGGCCTCTTGTCATGTCTCGTAGGTTAGAGGTTTCAGTGCCATTGACGCGTACAGCCTCGATAAGGCTGACTCCATTGCCTTGTGGAAACTCCTCTATAGTGGTCTTTCCCCTCTACAGTATTTGTCTTGGTCCATCATTTTGCTGGAGGTCACTACCTTGCGCTCTGTGATTAACTGGACCTGGTTGTTTACTCCCTTGTTGGAGGGAACTAATCTTACTCCAGCAGGTAGCGGCTAAGTGGCCCGACTTCCCACAAATATCACATTTAACATTTGGATAGTTTCTAGGGAAATGTTGTCCACCACACCACTTACAACTGAATCTTGAGGGCCCACCCTCTTCAGGGCGTCGACTCCCTATCAGATTCTGCTGCTTCTTCAAGAAATTGGCATCAATAGCTATTTGCCGATATTGTTCAGAAATCATGTTAGTGTAGTGCTTCATCATATCCTTAACTTCGCCAAGGACATTAGAGGCACTCGACTCGTAGTCTTGATCGTCTATATGTCGTTCCATTGGCCTAACAATTTGATTGGGCATTGGTTGTTGACTCACAGGAACAACATTAGGGTTCGAAACTTGGCCTCCAACATTTGGTGGAGCCAACTCACTAGCCATAGGCATAGTCACACTAGGAGGAGCTGGTAGCAAAGGTACATTTTGAACCATGCTTCCTCTCCCATTAGGGTTATTCATAGGCATCCCTTGACTTCCATTTGTCAATGGAAAATTGCCTCCAGGTACTAGACCTGCATTAAGATTTATTTGAGAGGAGTAGGCCATTTGTAATCGTGACTTTACTCCTTGTGCCTGTGCTATGGCGGTGTCTATATCAGCCAAAGCCACAATGCTCAATTGTACCTGAATATTGAAATCCTGTCCATGCAAGAAGTATTGCAATTGGGCAGCCGACGGAATAGTAATGTAAGTTTGTAACTTACGAAATGCTTCCTTAAGCTTCTTTGCATAGGCTTTCATATTCTCATGGGGGTCTTGGCGCGTTACATTCAAAACACACAACTAATATTGGCCACCTCTTTCAGGGGCATATTCTCCTTGGAAAGCTGCATAAAATTGATCAATTGTGGTTATGGTTCCAATCTCTATGCTATGATACCATACTGCAGCCCTTCCTTTTAATGTCATGTTAAAGAACATCATAAGATGTCCCTCATCTTGAATGCGATAATTAAACATTAATCTTTGAAATTCACAAATGTGAAACTCCGTGTCTTCTTCGGCTAACCCATTAAAAATGGGCAAAGGAACTCCTAAAGCTAGCAGATCCGATGTCCCTGCTACAGAAATTGCAATGGGTTGTGCCATGATGACAATCGGATTGACAATAGGATTTTGAACTGATGGAATCACACCCCCACTTGAAGTGGGTTGACTTGATGGGAGAGAGGAGGAACTTGTGCTTCCTCCTGCACCTAAAGGACTATGTGCAGCAGTTGGGTTACTAAGACCACTGTCTCTTATGTGTATTGGGCTACTTCTTTGAGGAGAATAATGACTTACAATCTCCAACCATCGTCTAGCCCTCTCAGCACGTTCTGCTTTTTGTATTTCGGCTTGACAGTCCTTGTCAGAGGACATAAACTAACTTTTTGGTCCCTAAAAACCCTAGATTCGAGAACCACCACTTGTTGGCAGCTCCCGACAGATGCACCACTGATGAGACCTAAAATGGGCCGGCACTGGCTATGGCACTAGCCAGACCTTATGCTCATAACAAAAAAACATGCCCTCACGGCCTCGCGGACTAGGAGCATTTATCTGCTGGCTAAAGGACGAACTGTCCTAAAGCCTAATCTATGCGTTTATAGTTTTATAGTTTTGTAGTTCAATGTTTCCCTTTCTATAAACTCCACAGAGGGAGAACCCATACACATTGGCAATAAATACCACGACAATCACATACATGGGAGGCAACCTCTTGGTAGAAACACCATGGCCCACTGCAGCTCTCCTACATTGCAGGGATTGGCCCCTTGATGCGCTGCTCAACATATAAAACAAATGAACAAACTCCACTCTTCATTTCAAACGTCTCCAAGAGACACCATGTTTCCTCACAAATAATCCCACAAGAAATGAACGTCTATCCTATGGCTAAGGATGTCTTTCCACACTCAAACGTAGGTCATCATCATTGAAATCAGGTGCTATGCATCCAGGTGTTTTATTCCGACACCATGGTCGTCATGCACATGCAAAAGTGAATGATTTTAAAGTGCTCAAACATAATTTTAAATCAAAAACACATGTGTGGTGCACAACCAGGCTTTATAATGCATTTACTAACTCGTTGCAGCGATGTAAGGATAGCACCAAGATAACACTCGTGCTACTATCCTCTTAATTAACATACCAAACTCTATGACATGATGTGCATCAGAAAATCAGCAACAATCAACATGCAAATCACACCATCCAAACCTCCCAACCCCCTACGTTTAGGTATTGCTTTCGTTGCATAGGTGTAGAGGTTCATTCTGTGATGTTTTGATATATAAAAGGAGATAGGGGAAACTGAGTCCAAACCTCATGCTTTGCCACTACCATACATCCACAAACCATCATTATATTTTTTCCTATTTTTCCAAGACGTATCTCTATTTTTTCCCTTATTTTTTTCATTTTCTTGATTTATTTGGCAATAAAATAGGCTATTTTCTGGTTTTTCTTGTTCCAATCACTTCAGCATACTCACATTCCATTTATCTTCCATATTCCCCCCATGGGAACATGTTACTCCCACCCGAAACGGAAAAACTAGCATTTTACCACTTAAAAACCGCTTTTCGGGTTTACGGGAATTAAATAAAGCATATAAATCATTGCAAAACAAAAAATTTCTGATACACAACAATTAATCATGATGCAAACAGCACTCACACAAAATTTCATCCAATAAGAACATAATTATCATCATAAACTATAAAAAATCCTTCATTTTTCTTCATAAAAATGGTCATACCGTGTTTTTACGTAACCCGAGACGCCTTGAATGCATGCATAACCAGCAGACGAAGCCTCCATTGCTCTCAATCCAATGCTGCACTTCAATCTTCAGCATCTCCATCAATCTTCATCACCACTTCCTTCATTCTTCCACCCAAATTCCTTCTTCAAGAGAGTACACATGCACAGCCCATAGAGAAGAGAGAGAGGGAGGAGAGAGAAAGACTAGATTCTGTTCTCTTCATCCGAACATCCATTCCTCGTGCAAAGACCGGCGTTATCATCAGCCAAGAGGGAGAAGTTGCCATGCATTGTCAGTTGCATGAGGTATTTGCAGCCCCACATCATGATCATGAGGAGATTATGGCGAAAAATGCGCCACCATGAACTGCACGACATCCTCATGCCTCCTTCACAAAAAATGTATGAAAAATTGAGGGGGGGCGAGGGGGAGGGGGGGGGGTTTTGGGGGGGGTCCGAGGTCCCACAGGGCACCCCCCTTTGGTCTAAAATTTTGTCCACCTCTTCGAATCTTGCCCAAATTTTGGCCACCCGGGGCTCTGATTCGAGCTCTAAAAAATCCTGGGCATCCGGCACTGAGTGGTAGCTCCTAACATCCCGCACGGCATTTGGAAAAATTATCAAAAATCCACAAGTGTCACTCGGGTAAAAGCCGTATTTTACTTCGTGCTTAAAATCGTCCTAGCTGCAACCGCCACCTTCCATATTTTTTGGCAAATTTTAGGCACATCCTGGGCTCAAAACTCCACTCTTAATATTGCATATGTAAAATTTTCCATATGCCCAGATATTACCAAGATCATGAATCTATGTGCATATCAAGCATATATATAAATGTGTGAATAAAAATTTTACACATATATTATTCCATTGTGATTTTAAAAATACATTAACTCCTGATAACTCCCAAAAATTCAACTCAAGTTGCTCTTTTTTGACATCAATATTTCGTTCATGTACTCTTTTGATGTATGCACTAATCCACCAAGAACGCATGGAAGGAGATGGTTGTATTCTTCTCGCTTTTGTTCATTTTCTTCAAATACACTCACATTCCTCTTTGTATTGTTTCACAAAGCTCCCCATTAACTTGGAGACATAGATAATCAAGTTGCTCAAATTTTCTCATTCTTTTGACTTGAGACATGTTGGAACTCCCCTTTTTACATAAGTCCTCATCTAATATCTTTGATAACTCTTTCTAGATTAAGAAAGCAAAGTATCTTCATCAAGTGCAAAGGCATGACTTTTTTTTCTTGTTTAAATGGTTCCTAATTAGCAAAATTTAGTAGTCTAATGTTTTTTTTCAAATGTGATAGGAGGTGGCACATACTAGGCTATGAGCAAGACTCACATCCCATCAAGGATGGGTGGAGAAAAGGGGGTTTACTACCACTTTTGTAAGTATTGTAACTACACGTATTTGAAGGTTTTATTTCAAATGTGACAAGAGGCAGTAGCATGTTAGACTATGAGCAAGACACACATCGGAACTAGGAAGAATGTGCGAAAAGGGGTTTATTGCTATTATTGTGAATACTATGACTACACATGTTTGAAGGTTTTATTTTATTTGTATGTGGTCTTCTCAAATGAGTTCTCTTTTTGTAACTAGACAAAGGACTATGGTAATCCATCCACTCTTAGAGAGATAGAGGTGAGCACATACAAGGGCTATCCAGCTCTATAGGTGACACTTCATTTATCACAACCTTTTTTAAGTACCCAAGTATGTTTGTGTACCTTTTTTAAGTACCCAAGTATGTTTGTGTTCAATTTGATTCATAATTGACACTTAATTACCAATAGATATCTCGTGCTATGTAGGAGATTCATGGAACATGATATATAGAGGTAGTTGCTTGAGAGGATCCAGAGGATAGGTGTTGAGATGATGAGCTCAAGTTGAGACCACTCTAGGTGAGGGTGTAGATATGTGGGTGAGTGAATGGCAACATACAGATCATGGCCATTATTTTGAGTACCTTGACCCAAATCAAGAGGCTAGTAGTGATGACTTAGAGGATGATGATGACATCACAATCTCAAGTCGCACTTTGGTGTACTAGCTAGTCCCCTAGCCATTGTTTGAGCTGAGCTTTTGTTTATTATACTTAGTTGATCTCTTGGCCATGTACCTATAGTTTTTTTGGACTACTAATCTAATATCTACATACATATATTGTTGTTATTGATACAATATTATCCTATTGTAAAAGCCTCTTTAATAAACTTAAATTTATATATTTTAGTTAGAGAAATAAAGCTATTTCACTAATCGCTCATGATCGCATTTTTGAACTAGCCACATGTAAAGGTGTGTCTATCAAGTGTATCTGTCAAGTAGTATCTATGAATGGATATAGACAAGTGAGAGATATATATATATATATATATATATATATATATATATATATAGAGAGAGAGAGAGAGTAAGACGAAGTGGAAGAAAGCTAGTGTGCGAGATGACATAGTAAGAGTAGGCTAAGTGAGAGGAAACAAGGGTGAGAGAGGGAGAGAGTGAGTGAGAGTAAGTTATGAGAAAAAAATTTCAAACCAACTTGAAGGGGGCAAAGAGAGAACGAAAAAAGTATCACTTTAACTTAAATGACTTTTACTTTTCACACACTTCTTAGAGGAGAATCACCATCTCATATGCAGAATCATTGCTATGAGTGTCACATAAGAGACGTACCAAAGTGATGGCTCTAACGACTATATTTTATGATGCTTAAGTGATAAATTTATCATTGCTACACTTCCTAATTGTAGTTATGATGCTTGTCCTTTGTAATGTTTGCTTAGCCACAAAGGAATAGTGTTTTATAATCTTTCTTGAATCAAATGAGGCTACCAAAATCCCCCTTTGGCCTTTCTCGAGGTGATCATGACTATTTATTATGGATGTTATATACTTGCTTTAAGAATCTTAATTGTCCTATTTTGTGAATTGACACTTGACAAAGTAATTATGTGCTTTTTTTGTTATTGTAGATGGATAAAAAGAAGTAATTTTTGACAAAATATTTGAAACAGCTCAAAGTAATTTCATTGACTATGTGGATATCCCTAGTGGTGTGAATATTCTATGAGACTATACATTATTTGCCTATTTGGAAGAGATCGACCTTGAATTGAGTCAAGGGAGGAAGGAGATGAATTAAATTTATTGAAGAATTTGGACTTAGAATAGCTAGTTGCTCAAAGGCCAGTTTACAGTTCATGAATTGTTCTCAAATCTTGGTTTACAAAGAAAGTTATGTAATGGTATCTGAAAATGATAGGCTTACATTATAATTATTTATTCTTTGGGATATTTATATAGGTACAGATTTTCCCATCATTTGATGGAGGAAGATCACATTGTTGTGATTTTCATAAGGAAAAAATTTTGTCTCATTGAAAGCAATGAAGATATTTGTATGTACCCCCTTTTATACATAATCTCTCTTGATGGAAATTCGAGCATTGATCTTGGTCGATAGATATGGACTAAGGTGTTACATTGGAAAGGGAGAAAGAGCTTTAGTTGGCATGAATAGTGATACACAAAATTATGTGGAGGAGAGATAGCCTAGAAGATAAAAGGGAAAATGTTTATCTTACAAATGTGCAAAAAAAGATAGTGGCTATAGAGAAGAAGATGCTCACTTCACTATGCAAACTTTTATCTTTGAAATTCTACGTCTGGAGTATTTATAAGTACTTTGTTATTTTTAAAGCTAAAGTAAACATGAAATCCAAAAGGGTATCAATAAATTATTGCAAAAATGCACCATAGAAAGAATGAAGGATTCATGTTTATCCCAAAACATGATCTTCATCACAAGCTTAATAATCTAGATAGGACAGGCATTGTATTGGCTTGAGTTGATGTGAGCATAGGCAAGGATGTCTTGGATGGGAATAAAAAAACCAATTTTTTGAAGATTCAATTAACTTTGATTAGAGGAGTCACAATTTTCTATCTTGCTTTATAAAGCACTACTATCATTAGGATGGTATACTTTGACCAGTGAGCTTTTACTACTTTGATTGGGCACATCTTTAGATCTTTATTTTGTCATGACTTTGGACTATTCTCCATGATGAGGTTTCATTTTTTTTCTTTATATAGTTCCACTATAGGTGACTAAAGCCATTGTTCTTGTTAACATCAAAGTTTATGTTTGATAATGGAAGTTGACATGTTGCTTCTTATTTATTGGCTTGGGGGGATCACTCATGAATATATGTATGTATAAAATGAGTTCAAAATAAGGGGTTTTTTAAAACACCATTTCTATATATTTTTTACATGCAAAAGTGTGTCATATAAAGGGGTTACTTATAGATTGAATAAAAAAGGGTTGTGTTTTATTCAAGAAAAATTCATAGATTAGGATATTTATAAATAGGCCATGAACGCACGTTATATAGAGGATATATATATAGTGAACCCCCCGAGTTTATTGGCATGTTTTTAGAAAGCTATTTCTTGAGTATGTAAAGACAGTGGCAAGGTCCATGGTCAATGACCCAAGGTATGATATAGAGCTTCAAAAGTATCATCAACACGGCAGCCACTTCATCAACAACAATGAATGTGAGGCATCGTGACTTCAAAATTCTCATGCCATGTTATTGTATTAAAATGATATATCATGTCATCTCATTTTCTTGTTCTAATTATTTCTAATAGTTCTTTTTGTTCTCATGACCACTTTGCTACCATGCTACTCATCAAATACGTGTTGTTTATGACACATGATTTTAACTTTAGAATAATTTAAATGTTATACATGTATTATAAGGGTAAATTTGGATACCCATAAGCAAAATATTGTTTTGGCGTAGCATTTTCATCGCAAATATACATATAGAAACTAATGAAAGAAATAGTTGTATATGTACAAGGGCAACATCATAGTAATATACAATGAGAATAACATAGAATTTCTAGGTGGTTAGAGCCAAAAGTAATGATGATCTTATGTCAAGATATTGTTTTATCTTGCTCATCTCATGCATAATTTCATCAATGATATTTTGAATATAAGCTCCTATTGCCATATATTTATCAATTCCTTTTGTTTGCTCAAAAAACATGGCTCGAAGAATGGTCAAACTTTGTAATTGATTGTGCATACATTGTGCATAACATCATTTATGAGTAATCCATTTATCTCTATACTTATCTAGTCATTTATCTCTCTTTGCATGTGCCTTTCTAGGCATGATCTTAATGGCTAATATTTTCATATTGTCTAATTCTTCTAAACAAACTAGCATTCAAAAAGCAATTAGGTTGAGTAATGACTTTTTGTAATAACATTTTCTACTACTACAAGCTTTTAAAGCAATACCAATAAAGATTAGCTAGAAATTCTTAGCATATTATGCAGATACAAATTACATTCAAAAAGCTCTTAGGTTCAGTATTGAGTCTTTGGAATAACATTTTCTATTCTTACAAACCTTTAAAGAAAGACTAATAAGGATTTCTTAGAAATTCTTTTTTTTTTTTTTTGCATTTGTAGTAACTTCTAGGTTTATATTCATGGATATGTGAGGTATCTTCTCTACCTTTCTTAAGATTCATTCAAGATTTGTTATCAGCTATCAATAGTAATAAATTAATTTTATTAAAGTCATCCATGAATGTGTCCTTTATAGGTGTGCAAATATTTTGGGTAAGTTGTGTGTTTCTCATCATAAGGGGATTCCCTTTGAAAGCTTGTCTAGCTGAAAACTAGAGCAAATAGTCTTTGATTCATAGTGATGCATCTCTTGACATATATCACAAAATTAGATACTTTTTAAAAATAGGTTAAAATCTAACCTACACATTTTCAATATGATCTAAAATAATACCCTTAAATAATATCTAGCATTTATTGATCATAATGTTTTTAAAGTATTGTGATTTCTAAATACTTACATCTAGAAGCTCATTTATTTATATACTTCTAGAATCATGCATTTAAAAAGGATAATCATGTACAAATTCTATGTGAGTCTAACATCATTCAATTCATGTGAGCTAGTGATTTTTTAAACTTTTCCAAACTTAGCAATGTCCCTTAAATAGACATCCTAAAACAAGCACTAGATTTATATGCTCAATTCTAAAACTAATTATCCATTCTACTTCAAACTTTGATTCTCTTGTTTATAAATGAGAGGAAACAATTGGTGATTTGATAGTGATACAAAAATGAAGCTTGGATAAGCCCAATGATGCCAATTGCACTATTCCAACCTAGAGAAAACAAACATGAGTGAATGTATCATGTATAATAAAGCATATGATTATAAAATATATGAAATGTAGCCCTAAGATGATTTCCTACTATAATTACGATCCAAGCACATGTGATTATTAATGGCCCACATTGTAGAATTCATAATTAATATTCCACTATGGATTAGCCTTCAAATTAACATCAAAGGATGTGATATCAAGCTCCAACAAATCCCTATACAGTATGTAATATCATTGTTGATCCCATGGATCCATATGCAACATCCATGACATGAACACCTACGTTGTACTCAAAGACCAAATGAATATACATTTGCAAAATATGTTTGCAAAATGATGGATGCTCCTCCATCCAAATCTCACATGTTATCAATATTTATTCTACTTTCTCCTTATAGACCTAATGCATTACATTGATTTAAGACAATGGGAGTTTATGATGTATTGGAGTGATCACAAACTATGAAAATGATGATTTTTATAATGATCACAAATGTAGGATTATTTGAATGCATGTAAATTTAAAGGCTTTAACTATGTAAAATACTATGCATTGTAGGGATTTCTATTTATGGGAAGTGTAATGCATTATAGTGATCACAAACTATGGGGAACATTTCCAAGGCATACTTTTTAGGAGTAAACTTAGGAATATTCTCTTATATTTCATATATTTGGTGCTAATCTCATAAAATTTGAGAATCATGTGTTAAGCCTTCACTTCCATCAATGGAATGCCTACACCTAGATGTTTTAATAGTGAAAGTAAACTTGTTGGGTTGTTCTGGTCTTTCAGAAAGACCTTACTATACTGGTATATCTCTCATATATATTTGTTGTTTGGTAACCTAATAAATTTTGAAAAGGTAAATAGTAAATATCTAGCTCATATAGTGCATACATCAAAACACTAAGTTTACAATAGAACAACTACCTTAATACTAACTAGGTGGATGTGTGTTGTATATGTAGCAAAAAAGAGAAAAAACTACTACTATTTGAACACATGTGCTAGTGAAATTCTATGCTACATATATAGGTGTAATAATGATGTCTAGGTAGGGTGGAGACCATATAGTTGTTGGAAAACTTAGCTTATGACAAAACCAATATTAATCCTTATTATCAAGGACCATGACAGATCATACTCTCTTACCCTACACTCTTAAAGGAGTATGAGAAAATATATCATGTAGAAAATATATTTTCCATTTAGACATCAGTAGTCACCTTTTAATAGTCATCAAAGCCTTGTGCACTTTGATATTTTTCGAAGGGTATTCCATGTCACTTTTTAATCTTGTTGATGCAAGATATCCTGTATGGGCACAAAGTGATGACATTTAGTAATAACACACCTTGGTTATAATCATCATCAATACTTAAGACTACTTTCCATCAACATTGGTAATTCATCATATATTTTTCAATTCTTTGGCACATTATTTGACCTTTAAAATGAGCAATCCTCTAGTAACATTTGTTTCGATAAGAACTATAAAAGTAGTTAAGATTCACCTACTTGAATTGTCGATATGAAGAAAAAATACAATTTTTATATTATTTTCAAACCATGTGACTCAAAAGACATATTTCTAGAAATACATGTATAATTGAATCATGTTTTAAGAGAATCTTTGAAAACATTTCAAATCTTTTTACTAAAATTTAATATTTCCCAAAAGGTTTGCAACCATGTAGTAATTTCCTGAAGAGATAGATTGTTAGCTCCTTACGGACTTTAGAGTCTTGAGAATTCCATTCATTATTGTATCTTGATACACAAAACATGTGCTAGTGCTTGCTTGATCTTAAACTTACACATGGTTAGCCTAGATATCTAACAAGGTTATCCGTTTTTGTTGATATAGATCTAAGAGTGAAAGCTTATATTGCATCACTTGAGCTTAATGTTCTATAATTTGAGAAGCAACAAAGAATATTTAACTGTAAGAAACCATTTCCCAATGTCTTAGGGGATGGTTGAAAGTAGGCTAACTCAACAACGTTGCAAGGAATGTGTGGACAAGCCACTCTAAAGTAACCCATTCCATGATGCATACGAATGTATTGAAAGTTGTTAAATGCAAATGATACTACATTGCTATGCAAGGAGGCACCATTAACTATATGGCATACATATGGATGATTATTATCAGTATGGAGGATGTGTGGAAAGTTATGCATGCAAAGTCCCTTTGAAAGCATACTTGGAAATTGACAAGTAGACATATTCATGAGAAGGATATTAACATGAAATCCACAAGGAGACACCTTCATGAGAGTGATATTAATGTATATACATATCCTTGTAGTATTTTAGTATATGAACAAGGCGTGAACGCTTCAAAGAGTAGTATAACTTGAAACTTCATGGAATGAACTTGGAACAGTGGTACTAGCTACTACCACAAAGGTTATGAGATCATAACTCTTGTTAAAGTTGTTGAGGGAGTTGTTGTAGTCATGGCTGAGTTAGCTTCAAGAGAATGTAAGTCTTAAGTTTGATTCTAAAGTTCTGAGGAAGTTGATATAATGCTACAAGGGTGGTATAAATGTTTTGCCAGTTTTTGATTATTTACTATCTACTTGCATAGAAAACTAATTCCATAAGTATTTATTAAACATGACTTTGAAGCTATATATTGTGATGACTTGTACTAATTCACATCTTTTTTGAAATAAAGAAGATAGTACAATACATAGTTGAACTAGAGCACATATAGCTCCCTTGAATTTCTTTTTAGAAATCTCTTTCGAATGAAACTTCTAAAGACATGTTCGCACCAACTTTGGGTTGTTGAATTGGGATCAAACTTATTCATTGCCTGAGAATGATCTAAGGTCACATTCTTTTAGAGGTGGAAAGAGGTCTTAATAGTTCCTCGTATCTCTTTCCAAAAAATGGTTTAAGATGGCTTTCACTCATCTTTCATTTTTTAAAACGATTCCATGTCACAAGGTTGCTCCACACACACACATACACACACACACACACACACACACATATAGTGAGAGAGTGAGAAGTAAAAGATAGAGAGGAATGAGAGAGGTGCCAAGAGGCTAAGAAGAAGCAAAAGGAAGAAGGCAAAGAAAGAAGTGTCAAAGGAAAGGAAGGAATCTTTGACACATCTTTTTCCTTGCTATCATCACATACTCCAATCAAAAGAAGTTCTCCATTGCTTTACAAAGGCTTATCTTCCCTCTATCTTGCATAGGCTCTTTTCTCTCTCTTACAAAGGTCTTATGATCTCTATCCTAGATGCTTCAAAGAAAAATGGTGAATCATTTAGTTCATCAAAGTCTAGGAGAATTGTGCAAAGGAGTGTTGTAAAAATAGATAAGAGAGGAGAGAGGTGAAGAAACCAAGAGCATATACACAAAATAATGGAGACTTGAGCACATAGAGAGATAGGGATGCAATCTTCTTCTTCTTCTTTCTTCTTCTTCTTCCACAAAAAATAATGAAGTCTATAACATGATCAAATATTAATATAAAAGTACCACAATGTATGCACATGCAACGAGTAACTATGAATGTGCTAAGGAAAGAAGAGGTAGTACGATGAATGTGCCATAACCAAGGGTGGACTACATGGGTGTAGTCTAACTATAGAATCACTAATGTATCCTCATGTTAGTCACCTAAAATACTAATGAGTGATATCATTTTCATATCACAAACTACACACATAGTGGATGCCAGCTCATGTAGAGCCTGACATCTCAATACTCCCCCTCAAGCTTAGCATGAACTTGTGACCTCCAAGAATATTCTTGAAGTGTTGAAGCTACTTAGTTTCCAAGGCCTTGGTGAAAATGTCACCAACTTGATCCTCTGTGCTATCATAAACCAAGTCAATATGACCTAGGAGAGGTGGTCCCAAATCAAATGGTACTAAACCTCTATGTGTTTGGTCCATGCATGATACATTGGAAGTGTCCAATTGAATGTTGCTAAGATTAATAATAGTGGATGACAACCTTCTTGTCCACCTGCATCCCCAAATCACTAAGTAGCTTGTGTAGCCAAGCTTCCTTACATATTGCAATTATAACATCTCTGTACTCTACCTTTGTACTAGACTCGGGGGTATATTCTCTATATAACGTTGTCGTGTTGCTGCGCATTCGAGGTGTGAAATCCACCCAAAAGTTGTGTGTGGGATTTGATACTTTGTACATATCTAGTTGTTGTGTTTATACTTTTGTTCTGCGTGGAAGAGGGTTTGGAGTAAGAGGAACTTATCAATAATGCTCTAGTTGGCATGTATGCCAAGTATAGAAATCTACCAGATTCGCATGTTATTTTGATACACTATCCAATTGAGATGTTGTGACATGGAGCTCTTTGATTGGAGGATATACCCAAAAAGAACACATTCAGGAGGCTTTGCAACTGTTTGATCGCATGAGTGATCTAGGTTGTGAGCCTGCTAGCTTCACGTACAATCGTGATATAGACTTTCTCATTAAGGCACAAAGATTTGATGATGCATTAGAAATGAATAACAGAATGCAGAAAGTAGAAATGCTTCCAGATAATCTCACTGAGGGTATAGTTACTCTTAGACTATGCAAAGCCAATAAAGTAGATGATGCTCCTCAAGCTATATTTCCAAGTATTGTAGGCCGACCATGGCACACTGGTGTTATGGTTGGTATGGGATGCTTATGTTAGTGATGAAGCTCAATCTAAACAAGGAATATTGACTTTAAAGTATCCCATTGAGTATGGTATTGTTACCAACTGGGATGACATGGAGAAAATTTGACCACCGTGCAGTAAAAAAAAAGCTGTTCGACTGGAGAAGAGGACAAAGGGGGCGTGAGAAACAAAAAAAAAAGACTATTTTTGAAAGAGGGAGTTTTTTTTGGAGGGAAAAAGGCAATCAATGAGCAGGCGCAGAGAGGAGAGCTTGGTCCATCCATGGCGATATTAAGCTCCGATTAGCCTCCAGATCAGATTTTTGGCCAGAGAGGCGACATGCATGAATCAAGAGAAGAGCTTGATGAATCCAGGGTGATCCATATTCGGCTTTGATTATGCCTTCAGATAGAGCATCATCAGATACTTGCGACATTCCATGGGGATTCAGCTTTGAATAAGCCTTCAGATACAAAATCAATCAGATACTTGCCCGGAGAGGAGGGCCATGCAGGAAACGAAAACTCCTGTCTTTAGGTACCTGAACCTCACTGTATTCAGCGATGGCTCCACCTACAGGGCTCCCGATGACTCCCCTGAGATCTAGGATTGTTTCCCTCGGCAATGCCTTTTGCAGGTTTTCTGTTCCGAAAATCTCAGTTTTTAGATTGTGGACAGAGAAATCTGAGATAAATAGGTGCTTACAGGCTGGACATGCATATTGAAGATCGGGATGGAGATCTTCTAATGTGCTTGAAGGTCAATTTTAGAATTTCTGCAGCTAGTCTTCAATTGGAATAATTATACAAAGGGTGTTGGGTGGATGGTTCAACAGTTACAGAGGACTTGATAATGGGCTTTGATCAGGAGACAGCTGCTGTAGTTTTGGCTTCGTTTCATTTGAATGTTCACTGAGGAATCGGGATGTACACGTCCACCTTCTATGCTCACTGGCTTTCTGCGTGAAGGAGAAATAAAGATTCCTGCCTAAAGCAACAACGCCGATCAGGGACAAGAACGAGTGAAAGCATTCTGGAGGCCTTTGTGTCTATCTTGATGCAGAGATACTGATCCCAGTTTTGTGTAGGCCGAACCATAGGATATGGTGCACTTGATCATCCGCAGCATGTATTAGCTTGGAGGAAGAATGTGGCAACATGGTGAAGAAATGAATCGTGAGATTGTTTGGACGGTCACAAACGCTGCATTATTGAGGCTTCCGTTGCCCCTACCGACATCAAACGCTGCATCATTGAGGATTTCATTGCCCTACCAACACCAATAGACGACATTTAGTTAAATCACTTGAACGGCCACTTACAGGCATCAAATATATTTGCAGGCGAGGGCAGCTCTGAGCTGAGAAGTGAAGAAGAGCTCCTGAGGCTTAAAGAACTGTTACACTTGGTGATTGTATGTATCCACTTCTCCAAGAAGCCGTTTCCTATTTTTGTGGATGTTATTGGCTATTCTCAAGATTCTGTGCTATTGAAAGAATTGAAAGCAGGGAAATTATATGATTCAGAGTTGAAGGCCAGTTTGATGATGACTGATTCAGAGTTGAAGGCCAGTTTGATGATGACTCTAATATTGGATTATTCACTTGATTGATCTTCCATCTTGAAATTTATCAAGGTCTTCTGTAGACACGACTTTGCTTTCACAAATCCTTTGATATCTTTGGTGAACCCGACGTGAAAGCGTCGCAGAAATTTTAGGATGGGAGATACTTCAGCATCTATTTCAGCCTCTTCTACAATTCCAGTTGCGTCCTCTACTTCGGCTCTATCAATGACTGCTGCGTCAAGTACTTCAACAGATGATCTAAAGCAGATTTTGCAGAATATGTCCATGTATATACAGCTTCAAAATCAGCAGACACAATTGTATATGCAGCAGCAACAGCAATTGCATCAACAACAGTTGTCTCAACAAAGGCAACTATATTCGGAGCAGGAGAATGCAATCAGCGCGATTAAGTCGATTGAAGCAGTTGAGAATGAGAAGAAGCTATTTGATGGCCGTAATGTTTCAGCATATTTGAAGACATATGAGATCAAGATGGGGTTTTTTGGAGTTCCAGCTGGACTTATGAGTAAGTACTTCCTTCGTCTTGTCACACCCGCCTTGAGGGCAAAAGTGACTGATCTTTTTATTCAAAATTCACATTGGCAAGATTTTAAGAAGGCCCTGAAAGAAGAGTATTTCCTTGAGGACTTTGGGATGGCTACATGGCGGTCATTCTGAGAGTGGGTCTACATGCCAAACAAAGGTTTAGCTGCTTCAGAGTTGATTCGAGAATTTGAAGAGAGGTATAGTCAGCTTGATGCCATTGAACAAAGAGCATTGGATGTTGAAAAAGTTGAGCTTTTCTTGCAAGCTGCAGATACTGCTCTTCAAGAAGAATTGGGAGAACTTCTTGAGGATCGCATGAAGCCTATGGGACTTAAAACGGATTGGCAAGATGCCTAGGATGCAGTCTCGACTTTGACCAAGAGGAGGATATGGAAGACCCGCTTATAGAATGGTTCTATGACACCGACACCGTCTTCTGCTCCTATGCCTGCTTCTCTTCCTATTATTTATTCTCCTCCTCGTCCAATTTCTTGGCCTATGCCAGTGCCTATTGTTTCTACTCCTCCTATTCCTCCTGTTCCACGACCGATGCCTGCACCTTCTGCTCCAAAACCATCCGCTCCATCGGTGCCTTCCTCTCTTGATGACATAATCAAAGGCATGACGGATTTGACACTGGAGTCAGTTAAAGCGGAGTTGGTGGGAAAATTGAAAGAGCAGTTTGCTTCGACTATGCCTACTATTTCTTCTAGTGCTCCTACTGCACCTAGGAGTGCTCCTAGTGCACCCAGGAGAGATCGGAGATGTATTTGGTGTGATAGTACGGACCATCAGCATTGCAGGGATTGCGAATCTTTTCAGGATGCAAGGAGAAAGAATTTGGTATATTGGGGACAAGATGGTAAGATTTGGTTGACTAAAACAGGAGCTCCGCTTGCTACCAACTTTGGGAAAGGCGGAATGAAGAAGTTAGTGGATGACATGGCTGCGCGTACTTCTTATGTGACAGCTAGAGGATATGCTTCTGCATATGGAGTCCAGATTGAGAAGGGATCAGAGAATCAGTCAGCACTATGGACTTATGCTATGGAGACTGCAAATAAGGGAAAAATTCAGCAAACTGTTTTGACTAGTGCAGGTTCTAGCATCAGATCAGAGACAGGTTGGGATTTGCCTGTTGACAGGTACTCTATTTATGCCTACTTGGCTAAGTCTCAGGAAGAAGATGTACTTGTTGAGGAGAAGCGTAAGAGGGATGAAGAAAATCCAAGTGCAGCTAAAAAGACTAGAGGGGGTGAGTTTGTTACTCCACCTACTGTAGGACCGTCTTTGAGACTAGGGCCAGAACGACAGATGGAAGATGCTCAAAAGAGAGAAAGCAGCCAGGGTTTAGATTGATGTCCGATATTGAGACATCTACAGACATGAAGAAAATCTTTAATGACAAAATACTTGGCAGTGAGGTGACTTTCACTATTTCTGAGGTTTTGGGCATCTCGAAAAGAGAGTTTCAAGATCAGTTTCAAGAGGTCCTGAAGAGGAAAAGACATGCATTGCCTACCACTGATACACAGGGAGTTTTGATTGGGGAGTTGGATGAGGATGAGGATGAGGTTATGGTTGAGAATTCTTCTGTTTTTCCACAGATAGAGAAGAGGGTTCAGCCTATGCATTATGCTGAAACTGATGAGCCTGTCTTGATACCGCGTAGTCACTTTTCGCGGAGTCATTGGGCTAGGGCAACTACAGAGACGATGGTAAAAATTGGAGAGAAACAGGTGCCTTATGTTGCTTTGGTGGATCATGGTTCAAAGATTAATCTCATAGTTCGTGGAGTTTATGAGAGTAATAGATGGCCTATGGATGTAGAGCATGGGTGGCGTATGAGAGCCGCCAACAACACTGCAGGTGATTTGTATGCTGCCTCTCCCAGTGTCAGGGTTTCTATTGGAGATGTAGAGGAGGATTTCCATTTCTTTGTGCAGGATTCATGCTCTTATCCCATAATTCTTGGACAGCCAGGGTTGCAGACTCTCAAATGCTGCATTATGTTCTGTAAACCGAGTGTTTATGTAGCTGGTAAGAGTGACAGTTATGAGCTTGAATTGCTCAATCAGTTATCTTTTCCTTGCTGATGCCTTGTTTTAGGTTTAAATGCCTTTGAATCAGTTCAAAGCAACATCGACACAGCAAAGAAAATGCATGTTGCGCAAGTTTGATCTTATCACAGTTCTATTTGGAGGAGAGTAATGTATCTTGGGAGGCCTGTGACAGAGTTTTGACTGTGCAAGAGTTGTGTACATCTGTGTAAAATTGCACCAGACCTGGTTGGCTGTTACAAAGTTTTATCTATATAATAGAGTTGAATGTATCTACAAAAATTGTACCTGAATACAAAGATGCCTTCATAATCCTAATCCAACCCCTTAAATCTTACTTCAGATTTCCTTGTTCCTTTGGAAAAGACAGGCTGTTTATATGACATGTGTATTCGTCAAGTTGTTTATTGGAGATGCTCCCATTTAGATGTAGCTGAATGTATGACACATATTATCTAAAATTGAACTTTCAAATTGAATCTGATCTCGTTTGATTGATCTTCTATCCTGAAATTAGTCAAGGTCCTCTGTGGTCGCGACTTTGCTTTCGAAAACCCTTCGACAACGTGCATTTATGGACTATTTATAAATATCCTAATCTGTGAATTTTTCTTGAATAAAACACAACCCTTTTCTATTCAATTTGTAAGTAACCCCTTTATATAACACCCTTCTGTATCTAAAAAATGTATAAAATTGGTGTTTTAAAAACCCCTTATTTTGAACTCACATTATATATACATATATTCATGAGTGACCCCCCCGAGGTACTAGATAAAGCAATTATCAGCTATTTCTTGCTACTCTAAGTGATAGCAAGAATACTAGAGGAAAACATGAAACTGCTAGTAGAGCCTTGTCTAAAATACTGCCAACCTAATCTACATCTATATAACCATGCAAGTCCAATGGTATGCGTAGTACTATAGAATAAGACATAATCCAATGTGGACTTCATATAGGACAATGTGCACCACACTACATCCAAATGTGGCTTCTATGGAAGCTTCATAAAGTGACTCTCCTCACCATTGTGTAATTTAGGTCTGGCATAAGGATCATCAAATATATAAGACTATCCACAATCTCTTGATGCATAGTGACGTCCTAAACCAAGTCACCCTCATATGCACTAAGCTTAGCACCAATATCCAAAGGTATTCCAATCAACTATAGCATACTTTTTAAACATATCCAATGCATATCATCTCCATGACAATCATACCCTCTGGAGTCATGATTATCTCTATGCAAAGATAATAGCATAGATCTCCAAATCTTTTATCTCAAATTCAATATTGAGGAGAATCTTCATATATTCAATCTTTGTCTCACTATCACCCACAATGATCAAACCATCCACACATATAGTAATAACCACAATACGTGCATCACTTTCATATACATAGAGTTAGTGATCAGCTTGTATTATGCAAAATCCAATGTTGACAAGGTATTTTATAGTCTTGACATGCCATGCTCTAGGTTCTTCCTACAACCTGTACAAGGCCTTATGAAGCCTATTTACATAAGTGGGATGACTCTCATGCACATAACCGGGTGGCTACTCCACATTAACTTCCTCTTGCAACTCTTCTTTGTAAGAAGGCATTCTTAACATCCATTTGAGGCATCATCAAACCTTTTGATAAATCCACTGCTATAACACTCCTTCTAATGGTCATTTTAGCCAGTAGAGTAAAAGTCTCCTCATAATCAATACCATGAATTTACACATATCCTTTGGAAACTAGTCATATATTATAGTGATTATTAATAGATCCAATGTGACTTGCATTTCACCTTATAAACCCCTTTGTAGCCAATAGATTTCTTGACTTCACGTAAAGGCACCAACTTGTATGTGTCTTTCTCCTTAATAAGTGTAGCCTTTTCTTCATCCATAACAAATCTCAATACTTATTACCCATTGCATCCTCAAAATAAGTGGATCTCCACATCTTTCATAACCTTGGCTAGATGTGCATAGTGTTAAGCTACATAGCTATCATATATCAATCATTGTGTTGACTTTCTTACTCTACTTGACCTACGTTGACCTCAAACATCAACATGTGATTTAGCATCAAATTCCTCTTTTTTCTTTTGCACACGAGGTGTGTTAATAGACACAATCCCAAACTTTTCACCCAAGCTCTACTTAGGGCTATGTGAATCAATATCACCATGAGAGAAACTTGATGATACATCTATCATGATAGATGATTCTCTAGCTTTCTCTTCACATTTTCTTGACATTTGTGTACTTGATGAAGTAGCTTATGACCTCAATCTACCACTAGAAGGTCTATTAACATAACCATGGCTAGGGGACTCTTGTGCTCCAGTCAATGTCTATGAGCATTGATCGGTTTTTTACACATCCATGCTCTCATGCTCCTCAACCTCAATTGTATTCTACACATTACCATAGTAGCTACTATTTTCATTGAAAGAAATATTCTTTCTAACTCTAAACCCACATGTAACATGGTTATAACATCTATATCCCTCTTACTCAAGAGAATATCCCAAAAATATACATTTTTTTACTTCAAGATCCAATTTACCATAGAACTCATTAGGAATGTACCACAAATATATATTTTTCTGCTTCAAGTCCAATTTACCATATAACTCTTTATCAATATGAACATAATCAATACATCCAAATACTTTCAAATTGAATATATTTGGCTTTTTACTTGTAAACTACTTTGGGATCTAGTTTACTATACAACACATCATGAATATGCACATAAACAGTACATCCAAATAGTTTCACGTGGGATAGATTTGGCTTTCTATTTGTAAACTTCTCTTTGGATATCATATCATGCACAATAGTAATGGGTATCCTATTTGTAATGTATTTAGCAGTCATAACTACTTCGATCCAATAATAATGAGGCAAGTTTCTTTCTAATATCAATGTACAAGCCACCTCTACAATATATTTGTATTTTCACTCAACAAATCCATTTTTCTATGCAGTATATTTACATGTATATAATCTTTTTATAGTTTTTTGCTATAAGGAATTAGGAGCTCATTAGAGAGATATTATCCCCCTCCATTCAAACCTAGGCATTTCATGTACAACCCTCTCTCCAACTCTACCAAAGAGTTAAATATTTTAAGGTGAGTGAATACCTCACTTTTGTCATACATAAAGTAAATCCATAGTTTGCAAGTATGGTTATCAATCAAGGAAACATAGTACTTGCAACCACTTATAGTTGAAGTATTTGTAAGATCATACACATCAAAATATATTAATCCAAGTGGCTTCTTACATACATGCTTTTCATGTGGAAACTCATGCCTTTCTTTCCAAATTGACATGCTTCATGTACTTTATGCATCCCGTAAACTCCAACCATATGCAAACCATCCACAATATGTTTTCACTACGTTTCCTTCAATCGATGCACATCCATATGAGAAATTCTTGTATGTCAAATCTCAATATTAGCCACAATACTTGAACCTTATGCAAACATGGCAATGTCTATTTCAAGTAGACATACATAAAAAATAAATGATTTGCTAGCATATTTCTCTTTTGCAATCAATCTCTACAATAAGTTTTAGGATCTTCTATATAACAACCATTATATGTAAACCAAAATTTAATTCATGCTCTACCATCTGACCAACAAATAATCAAGTTTTTTGTAATATTTGATATATGTAACATATCATTAAAGTACTTAATTTTACCAACCTACATACTCAAAGAAATATTCCCAACATGAGTAATAAGGTGAGCTATATCATCCCTTGTCTCTACATAGCTTGGCATACCCTATTTTTTCTTAGCATGTTTTTACAAATACCCATCTTTTAAGAAAAGCCCATAGGCTTTCCTCTTGATCTTTTTAAACTCCTCATCAGACCACTCTACTTTCTTTGTTAATATGTTAAGTTATTGACTAATTCTCAGTCACTCTCCTACATATTTCTTCTAGAAACATTTCTACACAAGTTAGATAACATCTAAAATGTTTTCTCTTTGCTGTCCAAGCTTTTGTTAGTGTTGTAGCAACTCCCTACATTGCTGAATTCACCACTATTATAGCACTTGTACTTGATAAACTAGTTGTTATACTTACTGCATTTAATGTTTTCCTTGCATTAATGAAGCCAGACCTATAGTTACAACAATTGCTACTAATTCAATTTTACAAATCGAAATATAATTTTTAGTAGCAAGAAAGTCATCTTCTTCCTCCTCATCCATCGTTGCATCTTCATTCTCGGTGTGCTCAAGATAACATGTTTGCCACCACGTTATCTCTTCCTGCAATATGCTAAACTTCAAGGTTTAAAGATTTGATATATGCAATCCACCAAAGCAATCTACAGGGTAGCACAACTATTGATCATACCCAATACTTGCAAACAATCAATCTCAATGACTATATGAGCACCAAAAAAATACTCCTTGTCATATTTATGGGCTCTCACAATTCTCCATAGTTCTCTTTTCACTTGTGGATACCTTCTTTGTCATTCAATCAATACTTTAGCACTAAGCTAAATTTCATATATTTGTCTTTGTCCTCATCATCTTGCCCAATTGCCCATCCCATCCCTATCGGACTCATATTTATGGTAATAATGTTAGGATTTACACATGAATAATAAACATTTCTCAATGTAGGAGTAGATTTCAAGAACTGTACAAATTCCTCCATTGCTTTATTATGTTTTCTTTCCCAATGAAACCTTCGATCTTTCCTCAAGAGTTTATATAGAGCATCAATTGCATGTGCAAAGTGATGGATCCATATCAAATAGAACACACATGCACCCAAGAATCTGCACACCTTGGATACATTTGTGCATAGGTCTTGTATTCTATCAATCCCATCTATTTTCACTAGTGATGGTCTTCTCCCATGGGACCCAAAAATATGCACAATAATCAAAACATCTTCAACTCCAAAGATTGACTTTTTTCCACAAAGAGTTAAGTGCACGTCTTCTAAAAATGTCAAATTTCTTTCATAATCAAGAATATGGTTTGCAACAAACTATTTGCACCTATGAGCATCCATCTATTCATTCTTTTCATCCACAACATATTGTTTGATTGGAATATTATCCAAGAAGGGCATTGTCAACTATGGTATAAAATCCCTGAGTATCCTATTCATTGTATTTGTCACATGTACCATTGAGTTCGTTGCACCCTGCACGAGAGTACACATCTGTACTAATCCCAAGGGAGTCTTCGTGGTTGTGATGTTCTTGCTCTTAATTGCAAGTTGAAGCTAATCATACCCCGAGTGAAGATCACCCAAAGAATCATTCACTTTTCCCACAAAAGCCTCTTTAAATTTATCAAACACAAGACATACATCCACATTTCTTATGGTCACTTCATTGATCGCCTATATGTCTTGAATTAATCTCAAAGCCCCATTCCTTTTGGGGACATTAAACCAACCATTTGAGAATGGGGTTAAAGAGAGCTCCAAGAGCTTCATGCATATCTTTTCATTTAGAAAATCCATTAGCTTTGATAAGTAAGCTTTGTTAAAAGACATGGATCTAGAGCATGGCATGAGCTATAGAGGATGGAAAATGTAGACAAGACTCATGTAGACATAGACACTGATAAGACCAGCTGTCACACAAGTGAATTAGATTCCAAGACTAAAACTTGGACTCATAAATGAAATATTGTATGTAAAACAACTACACATACACTTGATTAAAGAAGAAAAGTACTATGACATTGTATTGAAAAGTGAACCAAGTACATCATTACCTTTCTCCACTCTCCTCACTATGAATGTGGGATACAAGAGCCTCTAATGGGCATTATCATTATTTCTCTTTTTCAACACCCCCCCTCAAATTATGAGTTCCTACACCTACTGGCATTTGCCCCCCCCCCCCCCCCCATGTAGACATGGCCCGAGAGACTTGCTCTTAGGCATCCTAGTCAAGTCAAGCTTGAAACTTTACATTCTTTGTAGGTTTTTACAAGATAACATCCAATATGGAAAAATACAAAGAACTTTTTATCAAAACAATCTGTCAAAGTTGTTATTGTAGATAATAGAAGCATATTGTTCTTCTTCTCTTTTATTCATGAACTAATACTAGTGGTGATCATCCTCTGGTAAGTTACTCATGAATATATGTGTGTATCACATGGGTTCAAAATAAGGTATTTTTAAAACACCACTTTTATATATTTTTTACATACAAAAGGGTGTAATATAAAGAGGTTATTTACAAATTGAATAGAAAAGGGTTATGTTTTATCTAGAAAAAATTCACAGATAAGGATATTTATAAATAGGCCTTGAATGCATATGATATAGAGGATGTATATATAGTAACTTCCACGAGTGATCATCTTGCACTTATTGGGCTCTTTTCTTGTGAAAACATTCACTCGCTACATGGTCAGTCTTACCACAATAGTGACATATAATCTGATCCTTGTCGTTGTTGATGATGAGTTCTTGACCTCTTCCTTTAGGTCCAACAACTCCTTTAACACCATATTAGAGAATTTGGAAATTTCTCAAGTTCCAATTTCAAATTAGTGATAAATATTTGACCATGTGGCTAAATCTTAATCCATATTTGAAAGTGGGATTTGGGAAGGTAGCTTCCATAGTACTTATCATAGACTCCATCTTTAAGTAAGACAACAAGATTTGACCATATGGTCAAATATTAAAGGTACGAGGACTCCCAAAGTGCATGGAAATTTCCAAATTCTCTAATATTGTGTTCTTTGGTGTATAAGAGGTTTTCCCTAGATGATGGAACACCATCTTTTGCATTCTTGTTCTTCTATTTATTCTCTTCATCAAGAAGAGAGTATTCAATATCTTTTTGTGAAAAATTAGGTACATTTCTAAGAGAGAGACAAGATTTTCATAAGGATCCTGGTTTACACTAGCAAGAAGTAAAATAATGTCTTCATCTTCATCTATATGTTTTTTAGAGTGGTAAGTTGAGTTTTTACACTTTTGAATTTGTTAATATAGATAGTCATTGAACTGTTGTCTTTTATGTCAAGTTTATAGAACTACATTAATAGCTTGACCTTAGAGTTTTTGACTTGACTTCCAAAGATCCTATCAAGCTCATCCCAAGCATGTTTAGCATCTCTGATGCTAGAGATATGGTGCAATACATTGTCAAACAATCCCGAGGCAATAATTCCTAGAGCTTTATTATTCATCTTCTTTCACTCTTTGGACTTTGGTTCTTCGGGCTTTGGTTGGACCCTTCCAAGGGTTTTTCCATCTTTACTTTCTTCTCTTTCTCAAACAAGTCCTACAAGTCCTTTCGCATGAGGTGGAATATGGTCTTCTTCTAGGCATGAAAGCCTTCTCCATTTTACTTGGCTATTTGCTCAAGCTCTACCATGTTGATCAACTTCAAATAACCAGTAAAAGAGTTCTACTTCAATGTTTCAAGAGACACAAGAATATCAGTGTCAAACTAACACTAGTTGAGTGTATCAATGGATACTATTCTTTGAGCTTAGTGTTGGATGTCAATGCTTGATCTACTTTTTGTTTGTTGATTTGAAGTGTTGATCTTTCTAGGAAGTGAGTTCAAGCTCAAATCAGAGTGGCAGTGGGTCAGTGAGCTAAGAGGAGTGGGAAAATGAAGTGGGGATGAACTTGAGGGAGATTGGCCATGGCTTCCATAGTTAGGGTTGCAAACACAAGCGAATGATTTTCTTAACGTAGGAGCTTATATCAGCAACCATTTTCCACAAGATCTAGTAGGGAAGAAGCTTATATAGCAAACTTCAAATGCCCTATAACTACAAGGAAGATCGAGCTACATGCAAAGAGAACATGCATACAGACGACCAAGAGGTGCAATTTCAACAACGAGCTCGAATTTTGCAAATGTTGGTGTTTGATGTGCCACACAGAAGCTTTGAAGGTCAAGAAACACTTTCCATGCAAGAAGCACTAGAATATATGGCATGTAAGGTGAGATCTAGCTACTCAAAGTAGGGTAGGCACTAGTCTGGCTATGGCATGAATGTTGGAATGAAGGTAGAGGTGAAAATGAGGTCATAAGCTAGCATTAAGTTGGGCTGAAGTTAGGGAAGATTGAGAGAGTAGAGAGGAGAGCTAGATTAAGTTGGGCCATGCTCAGCTGAGCTCTGATACCATGTCAAAAGACATGGATCTACAGCATGGCATAAGCTATGGAGGATGGAAGATGTATACAAGACTCATGTAGACATAGACACAGATAAGACCAACTATCACACAAGTGAATTAGGTTCCAAGAGGACTGAGACTTGGACTCATAAACACAATCTTGTGTGTAAGAAAATGACACAAACACTTGATTGAAGGACAAAAGTACTATGATATTGCATTGAAAAGTGAACCACGTACATCATTATATAGTCTCTAACCTTCTCCACTCTCCTCACTATGCATACCTCCCTTCCAAAAATTCAAAGTAAGAGGTAATCCCAATTCTTATGCATGGACCTTGCCATGTTTCCAAAATGTGAGCTATCGGACCAAGGCCTCCTCTTAAGCATCACAATCCTTTGTTTCATGCTACAAACTATCACACCATATACATATTTTCCCTAGTTTAGGGGTTGTTGTCCATCTCCTTTCCTCTTGTCCTTTCTCATCCAATTTTGTGACCTTCAACTAAAGATTATGTGTGCCTTTAACCAACTCATCTAATACATCTTTCCTAATAGTAGGAATGTCATGTGTAGCCATGGGATTAGCCACGAAAGTAGATGGCTTACCCAATACATCAATTGTTTTGCTTGTAACAGTGGGCAAGCTAAATATATGCAATCTCTCTATTCTTCTATGCCTTTTCACTAGTGCAGTAACAATATCCCTTACATATCTCCACTCTATTTTAAGCCCTGTCTCTGTAGTCTAATTCTCTATCAAATCATCAATCTTCTCTTGAAGTTAAGGATTTGTCATTTGTAGAAATAATTGAATTTTTTGACTTGCAAGATCTTGTTTTTTTGCAAGATCTAACCACTCAAACTAACTTTTAAATTCTGTTAATCACTCTATAGCCACAAGACCCTTATTGGGTTTTAGAAGCTACTCCTAGAAAGTCTTACAAGTAATCAAATTGGTTTCTTCAATGTAAAATTCTTTTAAGAGTGTCTTCTTAAAAGCTACTCGATCAACATCTTGCATGTACAATTTAGTAACTCGGGCTTTCAATTCATGTAAAAGTGACCTATACAAAATACTAGCTTATCAAAATTGAGCCACCTCAAAGAACTCCGTCTTTTGAGCATAAGTATACAAATATGTAGATACATTCCTTCCATTAAAAACTTCATGTGACACTCTATACCTGGTGAGCATTCATCACAACAGTTTTTATTTGAGAAAAATCTTCCATCACCTATTGTTGTTTTTATACATGCATACGCATGTTCATATTCTGCACTAATTGCTGCAAAACATCACTAGGGACTGTGCTTGAAGATTCTCCCATCCTTCCTTTCCTATCGAGAATCTTTCATGTCAGGTTTGCCAATGAAAGAGGGATTTTAGTCGAAAGGATGTATCCACTAGTGACTAGAGAGAGAAGGAAGTAGAGAATAGAAGATAGAATAGAGAAAAAAAGGCAAGAGATTCAAATGAATCCCAAGAATGCTGGAAATCAAGTCCAATTCAAGACATGTCCATACATCATGAATCAATCATAAAACCTTCTGCTAGGTTTGCCAAACCCTTTACACAAGATAAAGATAAATCTCAATGATTCACACTCTGTATTTATTACATGTAGACTCTAATATACATCTAAGATAAAGAGTCCAAACAATCCAAATCTTAAAGATTTTAGACGATTTCTTGGTAGGAAAATCCCAAGTACTTCTCCCATGAGCACTATATATTGATAGAACTTGTGAAGGTAAACAAAGTCCTTGTATGGGACTCCAAATAGATATCAGTCCTATGTATTCCTAATTATTATAGTAGTCGTAAGTTTATCGTTTGATAGCTAAACTCCAAGATAAATGGTTCTTGCATTATGTAGACAATATCGACTACTACTCATTAGAAGAAGCTATCTCCAAATATTAGATCTCTTCGAACTCCTTGTTATACCAAGAAAAGATGCATGAAATACTAGCTTTTACTCTATTACTTTGATGACAAATCTAACAACTCCCTTGGCTCCTTGAGCGTAAAACCTCAAGACACCTGCTCAAATTTCTTCCAATCGCTCCTTCTCTTCTCTTCCCGTCTGGAGTATTTTTTATTGTTCGAAAACTACGACTCTGTGCAATGTGAATTCAAGATCCCTTCTTTTTGTATGAGATTTTCCAAAACTAACTAAAAAGTAACTTGGATTTTATGCACGATACTCTATTCTAAGAGTTTTCTACTTCTTTTGAGATTATTTTATTTTGTTTTAATGGTGTGTTGGATGTCAATATACATGAAAAATGTGATCAGTTGGGTTGATTTTAAGAATTAAATGCGGTTTATCATTTAAAAAAAAGAGGAAATTTGATATTTGCAAGATATGTATATACACCCTAATTTGAATGCGTACACTAAGAAAGAGCAGCCATGTCCATGAAGGAAACCAAAATGCAATCTAGCTAGTAACATCATAAGGAAAAGAACAAAAAAATAAATTATACTTTTTGTAATTTATTTTTGTATTTTTATAAAATTTTGAAAATTTTGAATTTTTTTAATATTTATTGAGTTAAAATTAACCAATTTAATAAGGAAAATAAAGATTTTAAAAACAAAAAAAATTTTAATTTTATTTTAGAAAAAAATAAAAATATTTTTTATTGTTTTAATGAAATTTTAAATATTTTTTATGAAATTTCAAGTTTTTAATATTTTTATTTTTAAAAAAATGCAAAAATATTTTATATTGAAAATTTTATGGCTATATTACTTAATTTTACACTATTTTTATGTAACTTTTGTGACTTTATTTATTTATTAATTTTTTTATTTTATTGTGATTTATTTATTTATTTTTGTGTTTAAAAGTTTCAATAATGTTAAATTAATTTAAAGACGGGTACCATGGTTCACTACGCTGCATGTGAATATAGCTTTCTAGTGGGTTGCTAATTAGACACAAAGAGAAGGTTTAAGTACACCAGGTATCACACGTATCTTGTTTTTCTACATCCACAAACAAGTCCCAACACTTTTTCTTGTTACTCTTGTGAACCTCCATTGATCACGACTCCTGAAGTTTCTTCTAAATCTCCCACTTAATGATGTCTAGAAGTTCTTCAATGAAGGCCAGATCTTCCACTATTACTCATTCTGTCTATTTTACTCTTTAGTTTTGTGAGAAACAATTGGCTATAATGATATAAAATTTTGGTAGCTTTTGAAGACAGTGGAATCAATCTGGCACATAGAGCCCGCATGAAGATAGTGATATGTTTCCACCATTGAGGAATTCACTTTTTGTAGAAAGTGGCTTTGGCCAGGTGGGTGGTAGGGGAGGGAGAAGGAGAGAGGAGCAAGAGGAGGAGGAGGAGAAGAGAAGAAGCAAAGAAAGAAGAAGAAGAAGAAGAAGAAGAAGAAGAAGAAGAAGAGAGAGAGAGAGGAGGAGCAAGAGGAGGGAGAGGAGAAGAAAAAGGAGGAGGAAGAAGAAGAGAGAAGGGAGGAGACGGAGAAAGAAGGAGGAGGTTGGGAGGAGGAGAGAGAAGAAGGAGAAGGAAGAAGAAGTGGCATGGCTGAAAAATTTGAACTTATGGAAGCACACGAGAGTGAGGAGAGTATTGAGGGGTTTGGTGCAACACAATGGACCCAATGGCGCACATCACAAGATGAGAATTAGGCATTCACGTGGCATGCAAGGATGTCGATAGACATAATAACTTTAAATTTTCAAATAGGGACCAATTGTATGTCATATGAAGAAGTAGAAAAGGATAAAATGGGAAAGACAACAAGGGGTGGTAAACTCAATCGACATTTTTTGTGCAAAAAAAAATGTTCACATGAAAAGTTACCACAAAATGCACATGAAAACACACTTAAAAATTAATAACGAAATTTTTTTCTATCGAAACAGAAGGCAATAAGAGGAAAAAATATCAATTTTTAGATGAAAACTAAGTCTATCAAGTGAAAACAAAGTTCTGATGAGAAACGGGACTACTCACATGGAAGAGAGCCAAAAGACAAAAGAAAAACACGCAAATACACAAAATTTAATAATGGCCAATTTGTGTATCAAAAACAGAGGTTGTGAAAAAGAAAAATATTTAACAGAAGGGGAGAATAAGGACTATAAGGTCAAACCATGGTTCCTAAGCAAAAACGGTGCGTTTACACAAAAATATGTTCAATTGATGTAAAATCCTTTAACTATGAACCACAGCTTGAAACAGAGGGTGGTAAAAGGACAAAGTGTCTAGTTTATAAGGACAAACATGGCTATAAGGTTAGATTTCAATATCGAGAGGATAGGGAGCGTCCCCATGAAAGTACGTCCCAAGAGCATAAAAATGGCAAAAAATAAATAATAGATAAATCGAAAGTCAAAATAAAGGACTACAAAAGAATAAAACATCCTGTTCAAAGGGATGGATATGACTATAAATTTAAAGTGTAGTTCTAATAAATCAAGGATGGGTTCACAGGGAAAGATGAGAAAAAGAGAAAATTAGTCAAAGGGAAAAGGAAGACCCTAAGTACAAGCTAAAATAGGACAAATGGGTGAGAAAAGGACCCCAATAGAGCAGAGAAAAGAGGTTGCATCATTTAAAGATTGGATAGAGAGGCACGGTCTTGATTGTATGTAGAATAGATGTGTTCCTAAACTTAAAACCTTAATGGATTTGTGTTGTGAATTAGTAGGGGTCTAAGAGCAAGAACCGAAGAAATTCTCACATCCCCACACTTAAGACAAGGCATACACACATAAACACAAGAGGTAGGGTTAGAAACACTTGGCCCATTTAGCTAATATGGTCAATGTGGATAGTCGTTGATGCATGAGGTATTGAAGTCAACTATAGGGGGTTCCATAGCTCATCACAGTATGCTTCAATCAATACCCAAGGAGGTAGAATTTTTTATGAGGATGTATGAGGTTGTTGATGATAAAAAATACAACACTCACCTCAACAATCACTCATGTGAAAATGATAGAGCAGTCTCTTATCCCACATCTTCCATTACGTGGTGGATCAAAGGGAGCCCATCTCTCATACCTCACTTAGAAATTAACAAGAGGGATGGTTGAGATGGATTTTTCCAGTGTGCACAATTGATGGTATATCAATGTGTCTTGACCCATCTAGCACAGGTGCAAAAAGGAAGGCCAAGAAGCCTTATAGTGTAGTGTATATAATAGAGTGATGTGCCTTGATGTGGTGATAGAGGCTTGATCTATGTGTGCATATGGAAATGAGAACATATTTTATCGCTAATTTTCATAATGTCCCTCAAACCTCACCACACTCACTTGACTCAAAAAAAAAATGCGTACGCTCAAATTTCCCTCTATAGCACACTTTGTTGGTAGGTATAGGAGGGCAACCCAATTTCTCACACCCATTGATGTAATTCTCACAACTTGTGCAAATTTATATGTCTTATCTAGAGTTGATGGTGCAATCATGCAACCCACCATAGATGTTGGCATAGAGTGTGAGAAGGAAGGCCAAGAAGCCGTATAGTGTCGTGCACATGAAGAGATCGTACTTTGTGCATTAAGAGGTCCAACGTTTGCATGCAATGCCCCATTCACACATCTCACCTCTCATTTGGATTGAAGGGAAAAAGTCTAGTCACTCACCCCACACTTTGTCTCATGCTCTATTGATGAATTGAAAGGGCAGCCCACAGTCACATCCACATCTAGTTAGGATGAATACTCAAGACACTCATGGGGTTATCGATGAAGATCAACTTTGTCTTGTCATTGTTATTAAATAGGATTTGGTGATAAAGAGGCATAAGTAGAAAGGTAGTCGCAATAGATCATGAACTTAAATTATATGTAAGAGAATTTAACTGTTGTAGGATCAAACACACTGTGAAATCACAAGACATAGAGCACCAAGGAAGGCAACTTCGAGACTACATCTTGGAGAGTTCAACCGATGAGTCAACTAATTTGGATTATGGGGTGGTACCTGCTTTTCCATAGTCAACTTCTCACTCAAAGGTATTTGTCACCTTTTCTTGGATTTTTTTTCCATTTCAATAATAAAAATCCCAATGTTCAGAACCAACCTTGCCACCGAATTGGAAGGAAACAAAATAGAACAGATACATGAGTTGAAACAAAAGATATAGTAGAAACTATTCACTTCATCAATATAATTCACATAATGATGACTATTAGAAGGCTTCATCTTTTCCTTTCTTGCACAGTGTACTGCCCAGCAAGGTGTAGAGGGATGATTCCAACAAAAGATTTTCTTCTCTTTGCCAAAGATATTAGGAGGATACTATTCTGTGGCCAAGAGGTTGGCATTGTCTACATACGATGAAGTCACAACCTCTAGTGGAAACAATGCTACATAAGGAAGATATGGATTATCTTGGTCCCCTTTGTCACTGTAAGGGATTCATAATATGATCAATCAGGATATGGAAACAATCAAGTTTAGTAACACTTCAAAATCAAATTCCTTGAATAGAAAGACCCATCTCATCATTTTACCTCTTTGACATCTACCTTATTCATTAGGAAGGATAGAGCTTCATGATTCGTGAAAAATTTGAAAAGTTGAAAAGTCTAGCTTTGAGGAGCCTTTCTAATTATAGAGAATTGCAGCTAGCCCTTTGACTAATACATCAGTGTGTGCACATGGAATTTCTTCATCCAATCAAGAGGTTGCAAGATGGGTGCTCTGATGAGTCACTACTTCAAGGTATCAAAGGCCTCTTAATAGTCACTTGTCCAAAGGAAATTTGCATCTTTCCTTAGGATCTTGTGTAGGGGGGTTGCCTTAGTTTGCAAAGTGGGTGATGAATCAACTATAGTAGCCCACATGACCAATGATTCCTCTTGATTGTTTTAGATTCGTTGGTATAGTTAGGGCCACAATATTCTTAATCTTAGTAGGATTTGTTCCTATTCCTTGTTTGAAGACAATGTGGCCCAACAAAATGCTTGAACAGGCTCCAAAGATGCATTTTGTAGGATTGAGGGAGATCCCATACTCTCGCCATAGATCAAAGTACTACTCCAAGTGTTGCTTATAGAGTAGATTGATGATCAATCTGGATATGGGAACGACCAAGTTTAGTAACACTTCAAAATCAAATTTCTTGAACAAAAGGACCCATCTCATCATTCTACCTTTGACATCTACCTTATTCATTAGGAAGGATGATAGAGCTTCATGATTTGTGAAATTATTGACAAGTTGAAAAGTCTAGCTTTGAGGAGCCTTTCTAATTAGAGAGAACTACAGCTAGCCCTTTGACTAATACATCAGTGTGTGCACATGGAATTTCTTCATCCAATCAAGAGGTTGCAAGATGGTGCTCTGATGAGTCACTACTTCAAGGTATTAAAGGCTTCTTAATAGTCATTTTTCCAAAGGAACTCAGCATCTTTCCTCAAGAGCTTGTGTAGGGGGTCACCTTAGTTTGCAAAGTAGGTGATGAATCAACTGTAGTAGCCCACATGACTAATAATTCCTCTTAATTGTTTTAGATTGGTTGGTATAGTTAGGGCCATAATCTTCTTAATCTTAGTAGGATTTGTTGCTATTCCTTGTTTGAAGACAATGTGGCCCACAAGAGACTCCAAAGATGCATTTTCAAGGATTGAGGGAGATCCCATACTCTCGCCATAGATCAAAGTACTACTCCAAGTGTCCCCAATGCTTGTAGAGTAGATTGAAGACTTAGAAATCATCTAGATATATCTCAATGAAATCATGTAGGTGATTTTGGAATGTGGCCATCATAACTCACTAAAAGGTAACAAGGGCATTATATAGAGCCCAAAGAGCATCACTCAGTTAGCATAGGTCTCCCATTCTGTGGTAAAGGTTGTTTTGGAGTGGTCTTCTTTTGCAATCTGCACTTAGCTATATCCTTTAAAACCATCCAACAAGGAATAGAGTTTATGACTTGCCACTATGTCTAACAGTCGGTTGGTGAAGGGCCTGGGAGTCCACCTTATAGAACATGTAAGATACCACGTGAGTTCAAAAGAAAGAGTATTATATCTAGTAAAATTTACCAGATTATATTTACAAAATGGATTTTTAATTACAATTTTAAAAAAATCCGTAAGTTTAGTAAAGTAAAAGGGGTCATTTTAAGGCCTTATAGCATGTAAAGAAAGGGTATTTCTTAATATCCTTTGAACGCACGTTATATAGATGTTTTCTTATAGGTGCACTCCCCGAGGTGAAGGGGATAGGAAAATGATCTTTCTTTGTTTTGGAATTAAAATTTTCAAAGTCCATGCACAAATCCAAAACTTTCCATTCTTCTTAGATATGACCATAATGTGCGAAACATATTCACTATTGGCCACTAGATAGATGAACTCATCTTTTAAGAGCTTCAACAACTCTACTTTCACCAGATGGAGTATTTTGGATTCATGCACCTCTATCATTTTTGTACAGGATTAGCATTAGGCTCTAGGCATAGTAGGCTAAATCCCCTTTAATTCTTTGCAAGACCAAACAAAGACATCAAGGTACTTGTTGGCAAGGTACATTATCATCATTCTCTCTCAAGAAGGGTAGTTTAGACAACAAGAGTCACTACTAAAGGAAGGATTATTTTTCTTAATCCACTTTTTATCAATCTTTTGTGTATGATGAGATTAATTTACTAGTTCAAATGGGTCCATAGTCATTCTGTCCAATAGCATGGGATCTTCAGCCTCTATAGCCTCTCTGGGACTTCCAGCTCATAAGTATCCCCTTCTCAATGGATAGCTTTATATTAACAATTTTTACATTCACTTTCATTACATCATCTTCTTTGGACTTTGTCTCTACCTCTGTTGTTAGGGACTATATAAAGGAAGAATATGCTCTCTCTTTTCCTTCTACTTCTTTCTCTAGCTTGCTACGGCCATGTAATAAGGAAAGCAATACATTCATGCCTCTATCTAACTATTATAGGTAATTTTAGAAGCCATTCTTGGTTTTGTAGGAGGTATTTACCCATCAACAATGACTTTACATATTTCAAGAGTTGGCTTTCAGTGCCCACTATTAGGGATTATGCTTTAGGTTTTTCTGGAAAATTTTGCTTGAGAGTATCATCTTTAGCTAATATTGCATTCTTTGCTTCATTAGGAGAGTAAGAGATGAATTCTGTGGAGGTGAATCCATTTCCTTTCTGTGAAGCATAAAGCTTTAATGTCACTTTGTTGGATCACCTACCTAGGATTAGGGTTCCTTTAAACCAATTCATCCTTGCTCATGCTTCAAATAGCCATGGTATTCCAAGTAATAGAGGGTAAGATGTTCCATAAGTGTTGGGCTTTACCACTAGGTATGTCCTCTAGTAATCTCATCATGCAAATATGGTCTTCATGTAAGGAAGGATGCCTAAAGGATTGATTCTACTCTAATTAGCTAGTCTAATGAGCCATTGAGTGGATTGCATGCTATGTAAGCCTAGATCTTTCATCATCAAATCCATCATAGTGTTCGTTGAAGATTCTCCATCTATCAATGAGCTTGCAATGAAGCAACATTCTGCCCCGTTGCTAGTCTCAAGAGTGTGAGGATCCAAGAAGGCATTGACCATCTCCACTTCTTTCACAAGCTCGGGGACCTTATTGACTTTGGTAACAATTGTAGGGTTGTCAATCCTTAAACCACATCTTCACATGAGAATTATTTTGAATCTCTTTCTACAACAATTGGGAGACAATATCAACCTCGGAATGTTAAATTAGGGTGAAAGATATCCAAGTCCTTCACCAAGTCATACACCTTGATAGGGTCCAGGATCTTTTGCAATAGGCTAGGGAATGGGGTGATACCTACTTTCATTTTTCCTCTTTCTTCAAGAAAGGGCTACATTACCACTTCATCTATCACTAGATGTACATTCATCTCTTATTTATATTGGTCCTTTGGTTCTACATCTTGGAACGTCTCTCTAACCTTCTATGGCATTGGACTATTTTGCATTGTACTGTACTACTCTCTGGCTCTATTGGAGCTTGAACTTGACAACTTTTGTAGGTGGAACATTATCTTTCGGAACTCTTGGTTCTCTTATTTTGGCACACTAACTACAACTATCTCCAATTCTACTAGATTGGAGGTAGGCTCATTATTCTTATGTTGGTTTCTATGGCATTAGCTTGACAGAGACAATCTTGGCATTGTGGCCTTCTCCTTAGTACCAGTTATCAGCTACAAAGGTGCTTGTAATCCATGGATCTTCTAGGGTTTGGAAAATTTGAGGAGATGTGACTCTTCTCTCTACATCTATAGCATTTCACTTCTGATGTCTATCCACCATCAAAATGTTTTCCTCTCCAACTTTGGGCTAGAAACCGACCAAAATTAGGATGAAACTCTCTAGGCTTTGGACTGACATCTTGGGTTGTCATCTTGAATTTTAGTAGGTTGAATCTTGCTTCCTCATCTTTCTTCCTTCTATTATTCATCTACCTTAGAGAGTAGATATTGAAAGGTGAGAAGGATCGAAGCTTGCTTGGAAGAGCTTTGGCAAGAGAGCAAGAGCAAGAAAGAAAGACAGACCAAATGGGAACTCCAACTGTCATAATGTGTGATTGGGGATTCCTTTATTCAAACTTTCACTGAAAGAATAAAGAATAAGTGATGGTGATGGGCGCCCGCCACCTGCGGTGTGTAGTGGCTAGTACAGTCAGTGTAGTAATACACGGGCGGCTAGGCAAAGGCGCCTCTACCTCCAAAAACCTCCCACTTGAAGGCAAACCTACCCTAGTGAGGAGTGAAAAGAAAAAGAAAATATAGTATAATGTACACATGTACAACAAGATAAGGAAAAACGTCATCTCATCCAACACCCATCAATCTCTTGAGGAAGGCAAAGTGCTCAGTAGTGAGGCTTTTCGTGAGGAGATTTGTAGGATCTTCATCAGTGAAGATCTTGACAAGGTCAATAGACTTGTCCTCCATGACCCCACGTATGAAGTGATACCTCACCTCAATGTGTTTTGTCTTTGCATGGAAGACCATATTCTTGGCTAGTTGAATAGCACTCATAGAATTCGAATGCAACCTAGGTATAGTATCAATCCCAATGTCATGAACCAAATGGCCCAACCATATGGTCTCCTTGCAAGCCTCGGTGGCTGCAACATACTTGGTCTCAGTGGTAGAGAGAGTCATACACTTCTAAACCCTAGACATCCAAGAGACAACATCTCCAGCATAGGTGAATACATAGCCAGAAGTGGACTTCCTTCTATCTACATGTCCTACATAATTCGAGTCTGTGTACCCCACAACTTCTGTATCCTAGCTGCCATAGCAAATACACATATCTGATGTACCCTTTAAGTATCTCATGATACCCTTCACGACATCCCAATGCTTCTTGCCAAGTGTAGCCATATAGCGTGCCACAACACCAACTACAAAGGCAATATCTAGATGAGTGGCTATCATGGCATACATCAAACTACCCATGGGTGATGCATAAGGGATCTTGGCCATCTTGGTACTTTTGTCATCTATTTGCGAACAGTCTGCGAGTAATCGGCCTGTGAGACCTTCACATAAGAAGGTAATGGATAGCCAATAGGCTTTACGTCTTGCATGCGAAAACACTCAAGGACTTTATGAATGTACTCCCTCTATGAGAGGTAGAGTAGTCCCCGATGCATGTGATGCTTATTGCACGTACCAAGAATATGAGAGGCATGTCCTAAATCCTTCATCTCGAAGCTCTTCTTCAATTGAGATTTAAGAGCATCCAGCTCATCATAAGCTTTCCTTGCTATTTGAGCATATCATCCACATAAAGTACCAAAATAAGCAATGAGCCATCGTAGGTTGTTTTCATGTAAAGACATGGATCCATAGCACTCCTGATGTAGCCCTTTGACTGCATAAAGGCATCAAACTTATGATACCACTCCCTAGGTGCCTGCTTCAAGCCATAAAGACTTTTCTTCAACTTGCACACTAAGTGCTCCCTTCCAGGTTCTGCAAAACCCTTAGGCTGCTCCATGTATATCTCATTATGCAAATCAATGATTGCAAACTTGACATCCATCTGATACATGTCCAAGTCAATTTGCGCGACCCAAAACCAAGCATAGGGTGGTCATCTTGACCACAGGAGAAAAGACTTCATCAAAGTCAAATCCATGCTCCTGTTTGAAACCCTTAACAACAAGTTTTTCCTTATAACCCGGCTTGGAGTTTCCAAGGGTACTTTTCAGCTTGTACATCCATTTGCATGGCAAAGCTTTCTTGCCTTTAGGCAATGCAACCAAATCCCAAGTCATATTCTTATGCAGGGAGTCCATCTCAAACTACATATCTCTCTCCCAAGAGTGACTGTCACCCCTGTGCATAGCCTAATCATAGGTGAGAGGTTCTCTTGCATCTGTAACCAATACATAATGCATCAATGTCTCAAATCTATCAGGTGGATGTCTAGCTCTAGTAGACCGTCTCACTGCAGGCTTTGCTACATGTCTAGCATCCTATTCAACACCCTGGCCATGTGTACCAATTGCTGCTACAGGCTATCCAATAGGCTGTGCAGGAACACGTAGCTTCTCCTAGAATATAACCCTACATATCTCTACCACCTTCTCAGGCTATCTATGCATCTTATCTTCATGGAAGACTACATCATGGTTGCGGATGACTTTCCATGCCTGTAGATCCGAGAGGCAGTAACCCATCTCGGCTACATCTCCATAGCCAAGGAAAATGCATTTGACACTCTTAGGATCCAACTTATTCCTCTTGTCCTTGGGCACATGGCAGAATGCCTCACATCCAAGGACACGTAGATGCACATAAGGTAGAGGTTTCCCAATCCATACCTCCTCGACAACCTAGAAATTCAAATCACTGGAAGGTAATCTATTGATGAATGCAGAGTTGTACTAGTTGCCTCAGCCCAAAATCTTAGTGGTAGGCCTGCATGGCTAAGCATACTGCATAGACGCTCCTGTGTAGTTCTATTCATCTGCTCAGTCAAACCATTCTAGGGTGGATAAATACCCATCTCATCACATAGATGCTCAAAGGCACGGGACACATATTATCCCCTATTGTTAGTCCTAAGGCATTTCATCCTATGCCTAGTTTGGTTCTCAACCAATGCAAGCCATCTCTGAAGCACAGTCAAGACATTTGACTTAAGCTTAATGGCGTAAGCCCAAACTTTATGCAAAAAATCGTCAATGAATGTCACAAAATACTTTGCACCACCCATAGATTGATAGGGCATGGGCCCACAGATATCCAAATGTACCAATGCCAGGGGCTCACTCTTGCGTGTCCTACTAGACTTCTTATGCATACTCCTAGTGTGTTTTCCATAAATACAATGCTCACATGAATCAAAACATGCATAGTCAAGGGGCGATAACTTTGTTCTAACAAGATTTTGGAGAATAAGAATCCAAATCAAATTCTATTAGAAGCCAGGAAATGATCCTAACATTTCAAAGTCTTCAATTTTACCTTGTCTTCTTTTAGTCCAAAACTAACCTCTTGTTATGTACTTAGAATGAAAAATGATAGACATTAAAATATTTGCATATTATTAATATAAGTGAAAAAAACTAATTACAAACTAGAGTAGAATATTCTACAACATGAACACTTGCTAAAGTGCATGTCTCAATGCCCAAGCTAAGGTCTCAAATTTTTACACATAACTCATAATCCAAGGGAGAAGATTGATATTAAGGTCCCATTAAGCTCATTATAACTTATTACTAACAAAAAAAACTCTAAATCCTTCTCTTCATCAAATTTTGGCAAATAAGATCTAAACTAAATTTTATAGTACAAAAAAAAATGATTCTAAATTTTGACATCTTCAACTTGATCCTATATGCTTGGTCACATGGCCAAGCCTTCCTCATGTGTTGAGAATGATAAATAGCAAAAGGGTTTTCATAGTGACCCAAAAGCTAGGTCAAGTGTCAAGAGAAAGGTTAAAAAGAGCTAAATAGATTTTTGTGGTAACCCAAAAACTAGGCCAAGAAAAAGGGTTAGAAAAATTGTAACGTGTCCACTAGTATCATCCAGGACACGTCTTAGCAGTCCATCGGAAAGGATGTCTAGAAAACTCTGCCCGGCACTCCCATGGAATGTTACGGGTTTTGCGATCTAGGTCTTCCCGCATCTGCCACGTAGCGGAAGTATCCTGGCCATTCCCACTTAGAATCGACTGGAATTAGGGTTTTCATGATTGATCATTAGCTAACAGCAACTAGCGTCACACCCGAGCGAACTACTTTACGCAGAAACGCTAGGTACGAAGTGGATTCACGCTGCACTTGGTTCAAGGAGAATGGGAAACGAGAGGGATGCAAGGCTCAACCTCTCTGCCATAAGGCATAGTCCCATTCCGTTCCCCTAAAACAACGTAAATCAGGTAAGACGTAACTCTAGGTCATCGCTCTCGTTATTCGTTTTGATGATCATCCCGCTGTTCTTCGAGATTTTTGAGAAACATTCCCGGCTAACCGGGGCCACCCAACCGTAGGAAGGACCTATGGCCCATCCTCCGCACTTTCCTCGGTTTGTTTTAGTTATGTAATTATCTAACACATTAATTTGACATATAACAATCAGCTTCTTTAATTAATCCTGTTAAGCACTGGTTCCTTCACGTAATCTTATCACGTGACATAGAAAAACAATATCAAGCAAGTTCTTTTTTAACATTTCATCATTTTATCTTTGAAATACAAGGAGTTTCTCCCGTAGGCTTGTCCTCGAGATCCAATCCCGAGTCACGTTAGCCTCTTGTGCAGGACCCGGAAGGCGAGGGATTTACGGCCAGAGCCCCCCCTGGCACCCAAGTGTCCTCCTGCTCCAAGTAGAACTCAACGGAGAGACCTCTCGCGGCGGGTTTGGTCCACGTTCTTGGCGCGGTCAACAACCCCCTTGGTTAGGGTCAGGCAGGCAGTCGGGGGTAACTGAAGCTGCCACTCCCTCCAGGCCTTAAACCTGAAGCATTAGATATCTTTTCATCCTTTAGTTCCTTGAGTAAACAATGCAAACAGTGCTTTCTAAACTGTTATAGGCACAATCATTTCCAATGGTTGTTTATTTGGCCAATTGCTAAGGAGTGAATCCTTCTCTCCGAATGCATCCATCACTCGATCCGGGATCGATTGTGACTTGGCAAGATCCCCAAGGGTTTGTTTGTTAACCCCTTTATCCTTGGGTTAGGGCCGTACCCTACTAACCCAACTTAACCAATAGCTTAAGTTCTATTAGCAGTAAATATGTTATTTCAATTTACTAATTGGTCTTTTGCTTCCAAGCAAATATCTAATCCTCGTATCTTGGTTACTTTACCCAAGAAAGGTATTATATCATGACGATTATTTCTCCTCTTGCAAGATAAACTTGCGTAAGAATCTGCCAATCTCATTCCGAGGAATTGGCCATCTCCTTTTGATCAAATCAAAAGATCATGCGACTCTGCAACCTATTGCGCGAGTGTCGCATCAAAATCATGGGACTATTTTACCCATTGAATGGCGTTGTCTAATCACGAAATCATGATTAGATAGGAAACAGGGTTAGGTATCTTCATAACAATCCGTTCCTAAATTGCACTAGGTCGATATTGTTGGTCCTAAAAGTCCAAATCCAAATCGAGTTTCATTCTTTTAGCAAGCGATCCTTAGGGAAAAAACCATAGATCGTTTCTCGCAAGTGTGTCCTATTGTCCATACATTTCGTGAATGAGGGCAAGACTTTAGGATATAAGAGTTTCAGCTTTGGCAATAAGAGCGATTAGGTCATGTCCTCAACGTGCTAAATCCGAGTTAGCACTTGGGATATGTTGCATCGATTTAACCATTCCTAACAAGTCCCTCGCGATTTAGATGTTTAGGTTAAACCAATTTACTTGTCTATTCTTGAAGATATTTACGATACCATTTTCGTAACCACATGATTCATTGTCTACGTTTGAGTAGATTTACAAACCCTACTTTTCTTGCTTAAGATCAAAGCGTATGTTAGGTTATGGCATAATTCCTATTGCTCCTTTTATAATATGCAATCAAGATTCATGTTACTAAGCTAAAGGGTTTTATGTGAACCATGCAACTTTTTCTAACTTCTTTTCTAAATGAGATATTCGCACGCTGAATGGGCATTACACAACCTTTCGTAACTATTTACATAGTTGATTGAGATTTAAGCCAATTGACTAGGGTTTAATTTACTTCACGTAGCTTAAGAACCATTTTCCATGCCTCGCAAATTCCTATGGATGATTAGCAACCTTCTTTTAATGAATCATTTCGAAGGAAAGATGCCTAATAATGCGACATGCAATTTATTCTTTCCATGCAAAATTGAAGTGTACTATCATTATTTCGACTTGTAAAAATGGGCATTAGTTAATCTAAGTTCGTTACTTTGCAATGCATAAAAACCACTTGGTAGGAATGCATAGAGATCTTATGCTCTTCTTTTTCATTCATTTAATACAAATGACCGATTCTTTGATCAAAGTTATTTTCTTTAATTTAGCCAAGGTATTTCAATCCAAAAAGTGCATCCTAATTTCCGTAAATGAATCATGCACAATTGAAATATTACGACACAAACAAAATTAGGAAGAAAACCTGGACTTGTGGTGAAATGTCCACATGGATGCTAGGAGATGATCCTCCTGCGGTTGCGCCTTGTGCCTTCTTAGGGGCCATCGCGAATTCGACCTTATTGCCTTGGTCGTAGACTTATGAACTTGGCCCGTCTCCCTTGCACGCGCAATTCCCTTTTTGAAATAGGGCTTCCTTGACCAATGCACCTTCTTGCGAAATTTGGGCTTTGAAAATGGCAACTTATGAACTCCCCTTCTTTTCGTAGAAGTTTCGGGAATACAATTGATCTTCACGGAAAGGGGAATTAAGAAAAACCCCAAGGTAAAATGGCTTGTGGGAGATGAAATGGGAAAGATGGTATTTGAATCGGGCGGTTGGAGTGAACTTAAGGAGAACCAATGGAAAAGAGGGTTTAAAACCTACTAATACGGCTTGTGTAGGAATGCAATGGGAAGCTTTAAAAGGAAATGGGGTTAAAAGCCTTGTGGAAATGCTATGGAAAGGGGCTTAAAAACACGGCTAGTGTGAGCTTTATGGGGGATGCAAGGGGGGAAAAGGGGCTTAAACCCCAGGCTTGAAAAAAACACTTCGTAGGGCCGATGGAAAAGGGGTTTAAAAGAAGCCCGGGAGTAATTTGAACTTGAGTGAGGATCTCCACGGGAAGGGGTGCTTTAAACCCCAGGGTAAGGTGAACTTAAAGGCTTTAGTGGACCCCACGGGAAGGGTTCTTAAATCCCGCAGGGGGGTGTATATAAAAACCACAAAAGAAGGCTCAAGGAAGCCCACAGGACGGGGGGGGCTTCCTAAGGGCCTTTAGAAGCTTCCCCAAGAAGCTTCTGGGAGCTTCTAGGGCAGTGGCTTCCACACATGGAGGAGAGGAAGATGACTGTTGGCAGCAGCTTGCGATTCCCAGGCAGCAACTTGCGCAGCAACACGATGCCTTCAGCTCCTCTTTTCTTTCAAGTGATTTCTCTCTCTCTTAATTCGCAGTGTGATGGCTCCCTTACACTCAGAATCTTCCCCTTCACCCGATTGTGGCAGCGTCGATCCTCACTCTGCAGTGTTATAGCTCTCCCACCCTCACGGTCTGTCACAATCAGCACCACGACTCTCCCCTTTCAGCCCTCCCCTCCACAGGGGTTTATATAGGATAGAGAGAGGAGAACTCTCTCCCCCACACGGCCAGTTGCATGGCCATAACCCCTTCTACGACCTCCAACAAGTGAGCTTACGCATCCGTGCTTCACTCCCTCCCCTCGAGCACGGCCTTCGGCTGGGGGAAAAAGAAGAATATAAAAAAAATTGCCATAAACCTAACCTTATCCTCTTGACCTCCTCCCAAGGGGAGGTTCTCATGAAGATATGCAGTTTTTTTTTTAAAACCTTTGTCTCGATTTTTTTTGCCAGTGGAGTGTCATGTTGTGTACAATAGAAAGATTGCACCATTCGTATCTTTGATGCCGAAATTTCCTTGCATGAGTCTCACGCAGTTTAGTGATATTTTTCAAAGGAAATATTACATTCTCTCCCCCTTGGAGGAATTCGAGATGTCCTCATCTCGAGATAAACTAGGGATATTGATGGTTGATAGTGCTTTGATCCACCCAAGTGGCATCCTCCTTGGGATAATCTTTCCACTAGACGAGGTATTCTCTCAAGGTTCTGGTTCTCAGTTGTCTCTCCCTAACATCTAAGATCCTGTCAGGTCATAGCTCAAGGACTCCTTGGCTAGGCATTACATTTTGTTGGTCATCAAGTACATGGCTAGGATTAGGTACATACTTCTTCAATAGGCTGATATGGAATACATTATGAACCTTCAGGTTCTCAGGGAGTTGCAGTCTATAAGCATTAGGTCCTAGGCACTTGAGGATTTTGTATGGTCCACAATACCCTTCTGTCTATCCTTGGCGGCTTGGATGTCCTGTATTATTAACTTTACTTGGTCATCCATCTCTTCCAACATCTGCCTTGAAGCTTCAACCCTCAAGGTTGGGTTTGAGAAGTTTAGGGGACTTCAACAGTCATGACCATACAATGCTTGAAAAGGGGTCATCTGAATGCTTTGTTGGTAAGAAGCATTGTAGGCAAATTCAACCAAAGGCAAGTATTGAATCCACCTTTTTGGCTTACAATAGCAGTGTGCCCTTAGCATATCCTCGATGACTTGATTTTCTCGCTCCGTTTGGCCATCAGTTTGAGGATGGTAAGCTATACTAAAACAGAGTTGAGTCCCAATGGCTTCAAAGATAGCTTTCCAAAAGTGTGATGTGAAGAGAGAATCACGATTACTAATTATTCTTCTGGGTAGCCCATGTAGCTTGAATATCTCCTTGATAAACAACCTTGCAATGTTTGAGGCTTTATAGTTTGTCTTTACTGGAATAAGATGTGCAACCTTAGTAAGCATGTCAACCACAACCATGATGGAGTTGTATTCCTCCCTGAACTTGGGATAGGCCAACAACAAAGTCCATACTGATGAATTCCCATTTCATTTGGGGAATGTCGAGTGGTTATAACTTCCTTGGCATCTTGACATGTTCGATTTTAATACGTTGACAAGACAAACACTCAGTGACATATTTGAGAATGCCACCTTTAAGACTCTCCCAATAGTAGCTCTTCCTAACTGCATTGAGAGTCTTGGCATAGCCAGGATGTCCTGAGAAAGGGGAATCATGAGCTTCGCACAATATCTTCTGCTTAAGTGACTGGCTTGCCGGTATACATGCTCTCATTCTATAGTAGACAAGTCCACTATTGACAAAGAATTCATGATACTTTGCCTGTAGCTTTTATTCCTGGTCCTTGATAGAGATTTCCCTTAGCATCTTTTGATAGGTTGGATCATGGCATGCTTATTCTCTAGCTAGCTCAATTATTGGGTTGTTTGGCATGGACACCTTTGTGGCTAGAGATCTAGCTGTTGATGGATTTTGCAAGATTAGAGAATTAAGGAATGCCCCAATAGGTAGTGTCTCCAAAGCAGATGACCTTCCTGCATGAGCACACATCCTAAGGCAAGCATGCTAGTATCAGTTACTACCTCAAACTCCTTACTGTGGTCTAGAAGTTTTAGGATCGGTGCTGATACCAAACTTTGCTTCAACCTATGAAAGCTAGTTTGTTCGGCAGTTGACCATGCAATGGACGTTTGCTTCTTCAGTAAGTCTGTCAAAGGTGCTGCAATCAAAGCATAGTTTTTAATGAAGACCCTATACCATCTTGTCAATCCAAGAAAGCTATGTATTTCTTTGACAGTTGTTGGTATTTGGCCATCCTAGAACATTTCTGACTTAGGCCGGCTCCACTGAGATTCCTTTTGCTGATATGATAAATCCCAGATAACCAATCTGATGTTTGAGGAATGCACATTTCATCATCTTAGCATACAGCTTGTGTGACCTCCTTATCTCAAGGAAAATCCAAAGTTGGGGTTCATAATTTCCTTCCTGTTTGGAATAGACTAGAGTCTCATCAAAGAAGACGAGCACGAAGTTATCAAGATATGGTCTAAAGATATCCTGCATTAACCTATTGAAGGTGGCAGGCGCATTCGTAAGCTCTAATGACATAACTAGAACTCAAAGTGTCTATATCTAGTGTTGAAGGTCGTCTTTGGGATATCTTTTTCCTTGATTCTTATCTGATAGTAACCAGACCTAAGATAATCTTGGAGAAGATCTTGGCACCCTGAAGACTATCAAGAAGCTCATCTATTCTAGGAATATGATATTTGTTCTTGACTGTTGATTGATTCAACCCTCTGTAATCAATACATAGTCGAAGTGTTCCATCTTTCTTTTTCTGGAATAGTACTGGTGCTTCCCATGGTGAACTGCTAGGACGGATGTAGCCCTGATCTAGCAGTTGCTTGAGTTGTTCCTTCAACTCAATTGCTTCCGGTATAGACATTCTATAGGGTCTCTTCGCAAATGGCGCAGCTCCCATTACTAGCTTGATCTCATGATCTACTTCACTTTGAAGCGGGAGTTCTGTTAACTCTTCAGGAACTACGTCCACGTATTCCTTTAGCCAAGTGACCAAATCACTTTACTTCTTTATCAATATTCACAGTCAAGACAATCATTGATTTTAAAAAAAGTTTTATTCCATTCATATCAGCATAGCCCTTTCGAGGTACAATTATTTCTTGGGGCGATGGAACAAGTTGATACATTAATTCGAGGAGAATAAGATGTTGTTGCATTCAGCTACTACAGGAACTGAGTAGTAGTATGGATTGGGGTCATCGATTTTCAGGAATCGATAGTTCATTGGAAGATTAGGGTATCTTTTCCTTTGATATCCATTCTTCTCATGACATCCCAAAACCTTGATTCGGTCTGCAGGGATTCTTTGAATCACTTCCCCGTACACATACTTATTCTGGTTAACCCTTCGACCCCCGACCTGTAGGGTCGCGTTTGCGTGAGCCTCAACAAGGATAAATAGCTTCACGATCTTCAAATCCTCCATCCACTTGATTCTCTTCAAGTTAATTTGAAGGTACGCAGGTCAATGGGCAGCTATGTAATAGATCCCTGAAACACCCATCCATCTCCATTCCACGTACACAAGAGATGGATTGTAAATGCGGTCTAGGATGTTCATCATCTCAACCCTTTATCGATAATCTATGGAATGCATCGCGGTCATAAACATGACTCGGAACGCTAAGAACCTGTTCCATGCTTCATAATTCTGCAAGACAGCATTGAAAGTAAGGAAATGTTTGGGACAGTAACATTTGCTTTACTTCTTCTTATTAAAATTTCTTAAAAACAAGTCCTTTGTTGGTTCACTCTGATACCAACTGTAACGTGTCCACTAGTATCATCCAGGACACGTCTTAGCAGTCCATCGGAAAGGATGTCTAGAAAACTCCGCCCGGCACTCCCATGGAATGTTACGGGTTTTGCGATCTAGGTCTTCTCGCGTCTGCCATGTAGCGGAAGTATCCTGGCCGTTCCCACTTAGGATCGACCGGAATTAGGGTTTTCATGATTGGTCATTAGCTAACAGCAACTAGCGTCAGACCCGAGCGAACTACTTTACGCAGAAACGCCAGGTCCGAAGCGGATTCACGCTGCACTTGGTTCAAGGAGAATGGGAAACGAGAGGGATGCAAGGCTCAACCTCTCTGCCATAAGGCATAGTCCCATTCCATTCCCCTAAAATAGCGTAAATCAGGTAAGACGTAACTCTAGGTCATCGCTCTAATTATTCATTTTGATGATCATCCTGTTGTTCTTCGAGATTTTTGAGAAAAGTTCCCGGCTAATCGGGACCACCCAACCGTAGGACCTATGGCCCATCCTCTGAACTTTCCTCGGTTTGTTTTAGTTATGTAATTATCTAACACATTAATTTAACCTATAACAATCAGCTTCTTTAATTAATCCTGTTATGCACTGGTTCCTTCACGTAATCTTATCACGTGACATAGAAAAACAATATCAAGCAAGTTCTTTTTTAACATTTCATCATTTTATCTTTGAAATACAAGGAGTTCCTCCCGTAGGCTTGTCCTCGAGATCCAATCCCGAGTCACGTTAGCCTCTTGTGCAGGACCCGGAAGGCGAGGGATTTACGGCCAGAGCCCCCCCTGGCACCCAAGTGTCCTCCTGCTCCAAGTAGAACTCAACGGAGAGACCTCTCACGGCGGGTTCGGTCCACGTTCCTGGCGTGGTCAACAACCCCCTTGGTTAGGGTCAGGCAGGCAGTCGGGGGTAACTGAAGCTGCCACTCCCTCCAGGCCTTAAACCTGAAGCATTAGATATCTTTTCATCCTTTAGTTCCTTGAGTAAACAATGCAAACAATGCTTTCTAAACTGTTATAGGCACAATCATTTCCAATGGTTGTTTATTTGGCCAACTGCTAAGGAGTGAATCCTTCTCTCCGAATGCATCCATCACTCGATTCGGGATCGATTGTGACTTGGCAAGATCCCCAAGGGTTTGTTTGTTAACCCCTTTATCCTTGGGTTAGGGCCGTACCCTACTAACCCAACTTAACCAATAGCTTAAGTTCTATTAGCAGTAAATATGTTATTTCAATTTACTAATTGGTCTTTTGCTTCCAAGCAAATATCTAATCCTCGTATCTTGGTTACTTTACCCAAGAAAGGTACTATATCATGACGATTATTTCTCCTCTTGCAAGATAAACTTGCGTAAGAATCTACCAATCTCATTCCGAGGAATTGGCCATCTCCTTTTGATCAAATCAAAAGATCATGCGACTCTGCAACCTATTGCGCGAGTGTCGCATCAAAATCATGGGACTATTTTACCCATCGAATGGCGTTGTCTAATCACGAAATCATGATTAGATAGGAAATAGGGTTAGGGTATCTTCATAACAATCCGTTCCTGATTGCACTAGGTCGATATTGTTGGTCCTAAGAGTCCAAATCCAAATCGAGTTTCATTCTTTTAGCAAGCAATCCTTAGGGTAAAAACCCTAGATCGTTTCTCGCAAGTGTGTCCTATTGTCCCTACATTCCGTGAATGAGGGCAAGACTTTAGGATATAAGAGTTTCAGCTTTGGCAATAAGAGCGATTAGGTCATGTCCTCAACATGCTAAATCCCAGTTAGCACTTGGGATATGTTGCATCGATTTAACCATTCCTAACAAGTCCCTCGCGGTTTAGGTGTTTAGGTTAAACCAATTTACTTGTCTATTCTTGAAGATATTTACGATACCATTTTCGTAACCACATGATTCATTGTCTACGTTTGAGTAGATTTACAAACCCTACTTTTCTTGCTTAAGATCAAAGCATATGTTAGGTTATGGCATAATTTGTATTGCTCCTTTTATAATATGCAATCAAGATTCATGTTACTAAGCTAAAGGGTTTTATGTGAACCATGCAAATTTTTCTAACTTCTTTTCTAAATGAGATATTTGCACGCTGAATGGGCATTACACAACCTTTTATAACTATTTACATAGTTGATTGAGATTTAAGCCAATTGACTAGGGTTTAATTTACTTCACGCAGCTTAAGAACCATTTTCCATGCCTTGCAAATTCCTACGGATGATTAGCAACCTTCTTTTAATGAATCATTTCGAAGGAAAGATGCCTAATAATGCGACATGCAATTTATTCTTTCCATGCAAAATTGAAGTGTACTATCATTATTTCGACTTGTAAAAATGGGCATTAGTTAATCTAAGTTCGTTGCTTTACAATGCATAAAAACCACTTGCTAGGAATGCATAGAGATCTTATACTCTTCTTTTTCATTCATTTAATACAAATGACCGATTCTTTGATCAAAGTTATTTCGTTTAATTTAGCCAAGGTATTTCAATCCAAAAAGTGCATCCTAATTTCCGTAAATGAATCATGCACAATTGAAATATTACGACGCAAACAAAATTAGGAAGAAAACCTGGACTTGTGGTGAAATGTCCACATGGATGCTAGGAGATGATCCTCCTGCGGTTGCGCCTTGTGCCTTCTTAGGGGCCATCGCGAATTCGACCTTATTGCCTTGGTCGTAGACTTATGAACTTGGCCCGTCTCCCTTGCACGCGCAATTCCCTTTTTGAAATAGGGCTTCCTTGACCAATGCACCTTCTTGCGAAATTTGGGCTTTGAAAATGGCAACTTATGAACTCCCCTTCTTTTCGTAGAAGTTTCGGGAATACAATTGATCTTCACGGAAAGGGGAATTAAGAAAAACCCCAAGGTAAAATGGCTTGTGGGAGATGAAATGGGAAAGATGGTATTTGAATCGGGCGGTTGGAGTGAACTTAAGGAGAACCAATGGAAAAGAGGGTTTAAAACCTACTAATATGGCTTGTGTAGGAATGCAATGGGAAGCTTTAAAAGGAAATGGGGTTAAAAGCCTTGTGGAAATGCTATGGAAAGGGGCTTAAAAACACGACTAGTGTGAGCTTTATGGGGGATGCAAGGGGGGAAAAGGGGCTTAAACCCCAGGCTTGAAAAAAACACTTCGTAGGGCCGATGGAAAAGGGGTTTTAAAGAAGCCTGGGAGTAATTTGAACTTGAGTGAGGATCTCCATGGGAAGGGGTGCTTTAAACCCCAGGGTAAGGTGAACTTAAAGGCTTTAGTGGAACCCCACGGGAAGGGTTCTTAAATCCCGCAGGGGGGTGTATATAAAAACCACAAAAGAAGGCTCAAGGAAGCCCACAGGACAGGGGGGTTCCTAAGGGCCTTTAGAAGCTTCCCCAAGAAGCTTTTGGGAGCTTCTAGGGCCGTGGCTTCCACACGTGGAGGAGAGAAAGACGACTGTTGGCAACAGCTTGCGATTCCCAAGCGGCAACTTGCGCAGCAACACGATGCCTTCAGCTCCTCTTTTCTTTCAAGTGATTTCTCTCTCTCTTAATTCGCAGTGTGATGGCTCCCTTACCCTCAGAATCTTCCCCTTCACCCGATTGTGGCAGCGTCGATCCTCACTCTGCAGTGTTATAGCTCTCCCACCTCACGGTCTATCACAATCAGCACCACGACTCTCCCCTTTCAGCCCTTCCCTCCACAGGGGTTTATATAGGATAGAGAGAGGAGACCTCTCTCCCCCACGCGGCCAGTTGCATGGCCATACCCCCTTCTACGACCTCCAACAAGTGAGCTTACGCATCCGTGCTTCACTCCCTCCCCTCTAGGACGGCCTTCGGCTGGGGGAAAAAGAAGAATATAAAAAAATTTGCCATAAACCTAACCTTATCCTCTTGACCTCCTCCCAAGGGGAGGTTCTCATGAAGATATGCAGTTTTTAAAAAAAAAAACCTTTGTCTCGATTTTTTTTGCCAGTGGAATGTCATGTTGTGTACAATAGAAATATCGCACCGTTCGTATCTTTGATGCCGAAATTTCCTTGCATGAGTCTCACGCGGTTTAGTGATATTTTTCAACGGAAATATTACAAAAATAAAAAAAGAGTTACAAAAAGCTAAAATATAAGGACATTATTAGATTATTCTTTACACAAATATCTTCATAAGGATAGAATTGGCTATGGTAGGAATGAGACTTTTCCCATTTTACCTAAAACATGCTTATAGACATCAGGATTCAATGTTAAAGAAGTTTGTCCTTGCATATTTGGAGCATAGGTGAGTCTTGAGTGATAGAATTCTCTTGTTATGGTATAGATGAAATAATACATGATATTTTCACATTTATTAAGGTTTTTTTCCTTAAGTTGAATTAATGATTAAAAGTTGATAGAAAATGCAACATTGAAAATATAGAAGATAAGAAAGGGAATAAAATGCAATAAACACAAAAACGCATAGCAAAAATAGAGAAGTATGAGAACTCTAAAATGAATGAATGTTGCTAATGAATGAACATGAGTATAATATGCTCAAAGATAGAGTAGTTCCAATAATTGGAGTGTGATGATCACTAGAGATGAATCTTGAATACATATGTTAACCTAAAAATATTTTGGTTACTAAAATAAATTTTGAATCATGAGAATCTTGGGATTGAAATATCTAAAAAATATTAATAATTAGAATATTATGCATCTATTAAAATCTTAGATTTTTCAATGATCTATAAAATGTATCCAACTAAGTATGCTCTAAAAAGAACTAACAATTTACCAAATCAATACTTGAAAATGATGAAAGATCATATATTTTTTTTATAAACTTTCAAAATTGGACTAAGTGACTAACTTCAACTCAAAAGCACCTCTAATACAAGCTAGAGTTCTTTCAATAAGCTACAACTTCACTTCTTATAGTACATCTAAATTCTAAATCAAGCAAAAGTTATTTTGTTGAGGAGAAACAAGTTTTGAATCCGTCTTAATGTCATACTCAACTTGATGTATCGTTTAGCATATAGAGCTATAATCACTTCAATGTTAATCAAGGTGACATCAAGCCACCCTAGGATAATCAAATCACTACTAATCTTTGAAGATTGTCACCATGGGCCCCCCATCACCCTCCATTCATTAGCAAGTTTATTAAGAAATTATACACAAAAGTTAATTTCAAAAAGCTCCTTACCTATTTGAAGCCACAAGAACTTATGTGCATCTCTCAATGTACATGATCCATGTTGGGGTAAAGGCGCCTCCGCCGTGCCGCCCCGTGTATTACTACACTGACAGTACCCGCCACTGTACACTGTAGGTGGCGGGCACCAGTCACGTCACTTTATTCTTTACATTCATTTTAGTGACTAGTAAATAAAGGAAGGCCCGATCACACATTGTGATTGTTGGAGTTCCCATTTCTTGTCTCTCTCTTTCTTACTCTTGCTCTCCCGCCATAGCTCACGTGCAAGCTTCGATCCTTCTCACCTTTCAATTGGTATCAGAGCTTGGCTTCCTCTTGCTCAAGCTCGACTCGGTGCTTCTCTACCTTCGCATCGATTCCCTTCACGCATTGGGTCTCCATTCCGGCAGCCATAGCTGATCTCTCGAGCTTCTGACACTCCCCGGCTTCCCGAGCTCCCTCCCGGCATTGTTGGGCTTCTTCAGGGCCTTGCCCTTGAGGTATTTCATCAGAGTTTGAAGGGTTTTACTTCAGTTCTCAATTTTAAATGGGTGGAAGAAGAGGGGCAGCCATCATTTGAAGCTTCAAAGCTCCATATCTCCCTTTCCCTTTGCTTTAGGCATTCATGGCTTTGTTGTATACCCTCTTTGGGGCCTCTTTGAGCCTCCCATCCACACCAACATTGCCACATGGAGCAGCCACTTCCCAGGACAGCCTATGCTGAATTTGCACCAGATTTCTGCTTGCCTACTCATCACATTTTCAGCCCATATGCCTTGGCTCCTAAATGAGCACTTAAACAATGGTTTCTAGAAGGCATTTAAGCTACTTTGAAAGGAAACAGGGCAGCCACACTTGGCATTGGCATTTTATGCTTATACTCTACTCCGGTTTCCTTGTTTGATGCCCGTATGCGGCCTACATGATGCCTAGTGTCTTGGGAATGTATGCACATGATTATGCCATGATTCTGGCCTGAAATATTGGCTGAAATTTCTGTTTTGACAGTCAAACTTGGCTGTAATAATAGTGGGCTGAAGGTACTTTGGATGCTTTGTCACTTACCTATTGGTACCGGATGTATGCTTTGGGATTTGCCATCATGTATCTGACATTTGGGGACGACTTTGACCTCATGTTTGAATCTATGGAATGTATTTGAGCTACACATAAGCTCTGTCTTGGTTGATATTCACTTGCATTTGGACCGACTTGGCATGCTCTTGGACTGCTTATGCCTCATGTCTATGCTTGACAGTTAGGCTTCATACATTACATGCTTTGGTTCGTGATATATGCCGCTTGGTTCGTCTATGCTTTATCGACATTGGGAGCTTTGCCTTGGATGTATTTGAGCATTTCTGACTCAGTTTGATCATTTACTTGGTTGCTATTGGATGTCATTGAGTTGACAGAGATCTTATTTTGGGATTATGTATTGCTCGTTGGTTGCTTCCATTAGTTGCTTCATGTATGTCATGCTCTTGGGATGCGTATGACGCATTGACTTGGTCACTTGTCAGTGGTACTTTGTCTTGGGTTTCTTGAGCCCTTGAGCTCGTTTGTACGCCTTTTGTGCCAGTGGGAGCATCTTGCATGCTTACTTGACCTTGAGCAGGGATTACATGCTATTGGAGCAGTTACATGTATTAGAGCAGTCTATGTCATTGAGCAGTTACAGATGTATTGACACTTTGGGATTATACTCCGACAATTGGATGTTGCATTGAGTATATGTCTTGGTTCACAGGATGCTTATGAGCTGAGTCTAAGTTTTTGGATCCGCTTTCTTTTGAGCAGACACCTATTTGTGTCAGCTTTTGGCAGTTGGTTCTACATTTTGTCTAGATTGTCTAGGGGTGTGCCTGGCAGATGCTATTTGACATCTCTCGGTGTTATGCTCATGTATTTTCACTGTCATTTGGCTTTTCTTTGTCCTCTTTATGCCCGCTTTGGACCTAGCATTGTTTAGTTGACATTAGATCCAGTTTTGGGACAGTTTGCTCTCATTATTGCAGTTTTGAAATTTATTATAGCAAGCATTTACTAGTGGATTGAGCAGTATTTTTTATGCTGAAATATCCTGATTTGGCGTACCGCACCTAGTACTAAGTGGACAGCATCTTTTGGCACACTTTTCTCGCCATTTGGAGCTCATTTCAGTGGATTTTCGACATTTTTTGCAGTAAAACAGCAAGCAATTTTAGATTGTCTGTGCATTTCCAATCTACATTATGGCATCCTCTTCGACTAATAATGCCATATTTAAGATCACAAAGTTGGATGGTACCAACTACTCTTATTGGAAGAGTCAAATTTGGCAGGTCTTGGTGCAGAAATCTCAGATTAAGCCACTTCGGTTGAGCGGGCAGCAGCCTGCAACTATGAACAATGATGATTGGCTTGAACTTGATGAGCTATGCAAGTCCACGATTGTATTGTCTCTCACTGAACAGGTACATTATAATGTATTTGAGGAAGCACAGAGTGCATGGATCTATGGAATAAGATCAAGAATCTTTATGATAAGAAAAGTCTGGCGAGTCAGATGTACTGGTTGAAGCAGCTTATGGATCTACGCATGAAGGATAATGCGATTATGTCTGCTCACTTGAGCCAGTTCCATGCTATACTGAAGAACCTGACTTCGCAGGATATCACCTTTGGAGAGGAAGTAACTCCTCTTTTCTTGCTTGGGACTCTGAATGAGTCATGGGATGTATTCCGCACTGCCCTATGTGCCTCTAGTGCTACTTTGAAATTGAATGATGTTGAGAGTGCTCTTCTGCAGGAAGAGGTTAATCGCAAAAACTTGGATGTCTCTCATGTTTCACATGCTTTGACAGTTAGAGGCAGGAATGACAGGAATGATCGTGGTCATGGCCGTGGCCGTGACTCGCAGAAGGGTCGGTCTAAATCTCATGGAAAGTCGCATAGTAAGTCACGTGGGTGTAGCGCTAATGTCACTTGTCATCATTGTGGGAAAAAGGGCCATATCAGACCACAGTGTCATGAGTTGCGCAATGAGAAGCGCAAGGATAAGGGAAAAGAGAAAGTGCAGGAGAAGTCCTCTAATCGCAGCATAGTACCTGTGAAGTCTAGCATCAAGATTGAGGAAATTAATGTTATGCAGACCGAGGATTCCGATGGTGGTGGTGAGTTCATACTTGCAGCTAGTTCTTCTGATGCCTCACACTTGACTGAGACACCTAGTATGTATGCACAGTGCTGGTTATTGGATTCAGGTGCGTCCTTCCATGTGATGCCTTACCGTGGAGTGGTTTCACTCTTACCATACTGTATCTGGATCAGTCAAACTTGGAGATGACAGGTCTCTTGATATTGTGGGCTGTGGAGATATTTAGTTGCAGTTTTCCACTGGTAGTTCCTTTTTGCTCAGGGATGTATGTCATGTACCTATGCTTAGGCATAGTCTTATGTCTGCAGGACAGTTGGATGATGCAGGGTTTCATGTCTGTTTTGGGGATTCTGCCTGGAAGATTACCAGAGGCAGACTTGTGCTTGCTAGAGGTGCCAAGGTTGGCAGCCTCTATCCTCTTATTGTATCTGGGTCTTCTATAGACCATGTTTTGGCAGTGGGTTCTATCCCACATGTATCACTTTGGCATGCCCGTTTGGGGCATATGTCTTTGAAGGGAATGAAAATGTTATCTGGTTTGCAGTATCTTCCACCTTTGGACTATGCATGTTTTGACTCATGTGATCATTGTCTTTATGGTAAGCAGAATAGGTCTACGCATAAGAAATCGGGTAGGCCACGCATGAGTGAGCTCTTGGCTTTGGTGCATTCAGATGTTTGTGGTCCCACGCCATGTATGTTTATGGGTGGCGCGAAGTACTTTGTTACCTTCATTGATGATTTTTCTAGGAAGCAGTCTTTCAACGTTGGCTTGATCTTGTTGAGAACCAGAGTGGGTATAGGCTGAAATGCCTTAGGACTGACAATGGGGGAGAATATGATTCACGTGCTTTTGAGCAATTTTGTGATGACAGGGGTATTAAGCGTCAGTTGACCGCCCCTTACACCCCACCCCAGAATGGTTTGGCTGAGCGCATGAACATGACTATTTAGGAGCGTGTCCGCTCTATGCTTAGCCATGCAGGCCTACCACAGAGCTTTTGGGCTCAGGCAGTTAGTACGGTAGTGCATGTCATAAACCGATCGCCTTCTAGTGGATTGGATTTCCAGGTTGCAGAGGAAGTTTGGGCTGGTAAGCCACCCTCTTATACGCATCTCCATGTCTTTGGATGTGAGGCATTCTGCCATGTGTCCAAGGACAAGAGGAGTAAGTTGGATCCAAAGAGCATTAAATGCATCTTTCTGGGTTATGGTGATTCAGGAGAGATGGGCTATGGCCTATGGGATCTGCAGGCGCGGAAAATAGTACGCAGCCATGATGTAGTCTTCCATGAAGACAAGATGCACAGGCAGCCTGAGAAGGTGGTTGAGATCCGCGAAGTGATCTTTCAGGAGGAGCCTAGAGCTCCTGCACAGCCAGTTGGATAGCCTACAGCTACAACAGATGCTCATGGTCAGGGTGTTGGCCAGGCAGCTGGGCAGGCAACAGAGCCTACAGTAGACGGTCGCTAAGACAGACATCCCACCTGATAGATTTCAGCCCTCTATGCATTATTTTTTAGTTACAGATGTAGGAGAGCCTTTCACTTATGATGAGGCTATGCGCAGGGGTGACAGTCACTCTTGGGAGAGGTCTATGCAGTCTGAGATCGACTCCTTGCATAACAATGAGACTTGGGATTTGGTTGCCTTGTTTATATCAGATGGATGTCAAGACGGCTTTCTTACATGGGGACTTGCATGATGAGATCTATATGGAGCAGCTTACGGGCTTTGCAGAACCTGGCAGGGAGCACCTAGTGTGCAGGTTGAAGAAAAGCCTTTATGGCTTGAAGCAGGCACCTAGGGAATGGTATCATAAGTTTGATGCCTTTATGCAGTCACAGGGCTACAGCAGGAGTGCTATGGATCCGTGTCTTTACACGAAGAAAGCCCGTGATGGTTCATTGCTTATTTTGGTACTCTATGTGGATGATATGCTGATAGTAGGGAAAGCTCATGATGAGCTAGATGCTCTTAAATCTCAGCTGAAGAAGAGCTTTGAGATGAAGGATTTGGGACAGGCCTCTCACATACTTGGTATGCGCATTAGATGCGACAGGCATCAGGGACTCCTCTACTTGTCACAGAGGGAGTATATTCATAAAGTCCTTGAGCGCTTCCCCATGTAGGATGTAAAGCCTATTGGCTGTCCATTGCCTTCTTATGTGAAGGTATCACAGGCCGATTGTCCACAGACAGATGAGCAGAGGGCCGAGATGGCCCAGATCCCTTATACTTCAGCTGTGGGCAGTTTGATGTATGCCATGATCGCCACTCGTCCAGATATTGCCTTTGCAGTTGGTGTTGTGGCACGGTATATGGCTACACCTGGCAGGAAATATTGGGATGCCGTGAAGGGTATCATGAAGTACCTAAAGGGCACAACAGATATGTGTATTTGCTATGGCAGCCAGGATACAGGGGTCATGGGGTACACTGACTCCGATTATGCAGGACATGTAGATAGTAGGAAGGCCACTTCTGGCTATGTATTCACCTATGTTGGAGGTGCTGTCTCTTGGATGTCCAGGGTTCAGAAGTGTACGGATTTGTCTACCACTGAGGCCGAGTATGTTGCAGCCACTGAGGCTTGCAAGGAGGCCATATGGCTAGGCCGTCTAGTTGCTGACCTTGGGATTGATGCTATACCTACACTGCATTCGGATTCTATGAGTGCCATTTAGTTGGCTAAGAATCTGGTCTTCCATGCGAAGATGAAACACATTGAGGTGAGGTATCACTTCATACGTGGTGTCGTGGAGGACAAGTCTGTTGACCTTTTCAAGATCTCCACTGACAAGAATCCTACAGATCTGCTCACGAAAAGCCTCACTACTGAGCGATTTGCCTTCCTCAGGAGATTGATGGGCGTTGGATGAGATGTTGCCTTTCCTCATCCCTTGTACCTATGTACAGTTGTACTGTCTTTTTCTTTTCTTTTCTCTCTCACTGGGGCAGATTCGCCTTTATGTGGGAGGTTGTTGGGGTAAAGGCACCTCCGCCGTGCCACCCCGTGTATTACTACACTGACAGTACCTACCACTGCACACTGCAGGTGGCGGGCACCCGTCACGTCACTTTATTCTTTACATTCATTTTAGTGACTAGTAAATAAAGGAAGGCTCGGTCACACATTGTGACTGTTGGAGTTCCCATTTCTTGTCTCTCTCTTTCTTGCTCTTGCTCTCTTGCCATAGCTCATGTGCAAGCTTCGATCCTTCTCACCTTTCAGTCCATGGAATGATCATTCATCAATTCAATGTCTATACTATCCCTAATGACTTCTTCAAGCTCATGGGTTCAAATCTCATCATTTTTTGCCTTTACAATATGGAGAACAATTTCTAAATTGGGAGCTCTTCTTTTCTTGAATGTTCTCTGTATCGTTCTCATTAACATCTATTGATGAGCTTGATACTTGTGGCTTCAACATTGCTCTTGCCTCAACCTCCAATGCTTGTCTTATACCTCACTAGCACTAATATCCAAATTTTGTTGTCAAAATTTTGTTGTCCTCTAGTATTCATCGATAGCACTTGTAACCATCGCAGAGTACGAGACTTTGGATCTCTATATAGAAATGCCTACTTGCAGTGCATAGGAAAGATATAGAAATGCCTACTTGGAGAGTGCACATGAAAGATATATGGTTTCTCTATGGTCATCAAGGATTGGAGTTGACAAACTGAAAACCTATGGGCCCAAGTCTTAGTGTCACATTTTTGCCTTTGTATTGGGCACAAAACCAATCTACCTTCAAGATAACATCTCACAAAACATGATGTTTCAAAGAGTGAAAATTTCTATGTAAACAAATATAGAGAAAAAACAAAATATAGTTGAAACTCTTGAAAATTTCTACGTAAATAAATATAGAGAAAAATCAAAATATAGTTCAAACTCTATGTACCTATTTCATGACTTGATAATTGAGCTCAAAATTTGCAACTATACGGCTAATGTAGCTACGCTCAACATTGATGAGATTTTGAACTTTTATGCATGCATATATAGTTGTTGAAAAGATGCCATAATGAAGCAATCTTTTGTAAGGTGATTATCATCTTTCTTGTATATGCAAAAATGTTATCTATCCTAGGCGAGGTGAGGATTTTCTATATTACATATGTAAAATTTTCCATATGCCCAGATACTACCAAGATCATGAATCTATGTGCATATCAAGCAGATATATAAATGTGTGAATAAATATTTTACACATATATTATTCCATTGTGATTTTAAAAATATATTACCTCTTGATCACTCCCAAAAAATCAACTCAAGTTGCTCTTTGCTAACATCAATATTTCGTTCATGTACTCTCTTGATGTATGCACTAATCCACCAAGAATGCCTAGAAGGAGATGGTTGTATTCTTCTATCTTTTGTTTCTTTTCTTCAAATACACTCACATTCCTCTTTGTATTGTTTCACAAAGCTCCCCATTACCTAGAGACATAGATAATCAAGTTGCTCAAATTTTCTCATTCTTTTGACTTGAGATGTGTTGGAACTCCCCTTTTTACGTAAGTCCTCATCTAATATCTTTGATAACTCTTTCTTAGACTAAGAAAGCAAAGCATCTTCATCAAGTGCAAAGGCATGACTTTTTTTTCTTATTTAAATGGTTCCTAACTCCTGCTACTTGGGAAGATTTCAAGAAGAAGTTCATGCAGAATTTCCTTCCACCGCAATTTCATGAGAAGGCTATCAAGCAATGGGATCTACTTCAACAACGGGATCGTGAGCCTATTCCTCAGTATACAGAGCGTTTTTGGAATGCACTCCTACAGCTACGCATGCTTGAAGACGTACCAGAGACTACGCATTAATGAAACGCCCGAAAAGGACAGGCGTCCCCATCAACTTCTCGCACAAAGAATCCACTTTGTGTATGAGCCCCGGTCATCTAAGTTTACAGAATCCACCGTAAACCTCACGGAATCCACCGTGAAATATGCCTCTTGGCATCAGTTATTGTGATTACCTTTCAACAATTGTGGTCTTGCTTTTCTGTCAATGTGAAAAGCTTAGCCGTGAGTAAGAAGTATTATACAAATGTAAATGTCTAATCAATGAATAGTAGTCTAATGTTTTTTTTTCAAATGTGATAGGAGATGGCACATGCTAGTCTATGAGCAAGACTCACATCCCATCAAGGATGGGTGGAGAAAACGGGGTTTACTGCCACTTTTGTAAGTATTGTAACTACACGTATTTGAAGGTTTTATTTCAAATGTGACAAGAGGTGATATTATCCTATTGTAAAAGCCTCTTTAATAAACTCAAATTTATATATTGTAGATAGAGAAATAAAACTATTTAACTAATTGCTCATGATTGCATTTTTGAACTAGCCACATGTAAGGTGTGTCTATCAAGTGTATCTGTCAAGTAGTATCTATGAATGTATACAGACAAGTGAGATCAATAGAGAGAGAGAGAGAGAGAGAGAGAGAGAGGGGGAGGGAGGGAGGGAGGGAGGGAGGGAGGGAGGGAGGGAGGGAGGGAGAGAGAGAGAGAGAGAGAGAGAGAGAGAGAGAGAGAGAGAGAGTAAGTGGAAGAAATCTAGTGAGCGAGACGACATAGTGAGAGTAGGCTGTGAGAGGAAACAAGGGTAAGAGAGGGAGAGAGTGAGTGAGAGAAAGTTATGAGAAAAAAATTTCAAACCAACTTGAAGGGGGGAAAGAGAGAACGAAAAAAGTGTCACTTTAACTTAAATGACTTTTACTTTTCACACGTCTCTTAGAGGAGAATCACCATCTCATATGCAGAATCATTGCTATGAGTGTCACATAAGAGACGTACCAAAGTGATGGCTCTAACGACATATCAAGGACATGCGATTGTCTTGCCGAAGGGTCGTGACTTGACATTAGAAGAAAGGGGGGGTGTTAGAGATGCAACAAAAAATTATAGGTGTTGCTTAAGCGATGCCAAAGTGTTGCTTATGTGAAGCCCATTTTTTAAAATTTTAATTTTTGGTGGACGTCGCTTAAGCGACGTTCGAAGTGTCATATAAGCGACACAATTTTACGTCGCAAATGTAGTCGCTTAAGCAATGCATAATTGTGATGCATTAAGCGGCATTTGCAATGGCACAAATGCTTTAACAAAAGATCCCTACACAAGCATAGCAACCTTGTCACTAATGGATGTCACTTAAGTGGCATTGTTTCTAAAGCACATAGTAACCAGCTTGACCTTTCTTAAGTTTGGCTTTGATGCAATTTTTCCACCTATGGTTTATAGGTACATCTATATTAATATATTTAAAGTTGTGCTACCTCCAAATTTTGTTCCATGTATATAGTATAGCTAGTTTGGTTAATTGGATTGTCTTTGCCAGCATCATTTTATTCCTGGCTGCATTGACAAAAGGCCACTCTCCTCACCAAAAAAATCAAGTTAATGCATGAGATACTACATGGTGGTACAATCATGCACAAAATTGACCATAGCATCTGCATATAGAAAAAGTAGATCATTTGGTTTCTCAATTATGGATAAAAAATAGTCTATTCCTATGCTACTGAGTTTATAAATTTTGCCAGTTGATCTATGCAAAGACTTGAAACTACATAACAAGGAACATTATTGCTTAACCCCTACTACTGAAAGAATCAAACACTTGAGTCCCTCTCATTAAATGATAACTCACTTGTTCATATAATCTTGCTATCGCCACTCTATCTTGCATGTGCTGAGGACTCCAAGATGGGCTCCCCATCATGTATGATGAACCTTTTGAGGACTCAGAAAGAGGGAGTTAAGTAAACTTATTTCCAATCTACTTGAGAAGAGGGATACAACATAGTAGGATTTTTCCACTCACTTCTAATCCATCTCATGGTTTTAAGATCGGATTTGAGTTGACAAATTATTGTTATATCCACCTGAAAGTGAACATGAATACCTGGAATAGAACCGTGTCCTTATTTCCACATGATGTGTTACTTCTTTTTTTTTTGCTTATATTGACGTGTCACTTCTTTTTTTTTGAAAATAGGTTGTCTACATATATGGCTTCTTTCGAGACTAGTTTGTTGATTGCTTTGAAGACTATCTTGTGAGCGAGTGGCATCCCTAGAGAGCATATAGTAGAGGATTGGATAGATTATGAGCGCCTCCCCGATGCGGAGCTAGAGGTGACTAGTTAGCCTCCAGCACATTTTAAGGCCAATTCGCCCTGATGAGGGCTCTTCGCAAGAGCCACATGCAGGACAAGAAGTAAGAGGAGCATTCAGGTGTCGATCACCTCTTATGTAGGGAATAAAGTGTTTTATATTTGATATAATAAGTTTAGGGGTCAAATTCTAACTTGTTGATGCTAGACTCCCCTTCCATACACTACATGGAATCCCCTTACAGACACTACCCAACCACTAGGTGATGGGGTTGTGACTCACCAAGAGATTGAGAGCCCCTCTATTTTAGGTTAGCGTGAGGTCCTATGAACATATGACTAATTATCTTGTGTTGTTTCTTACATGTAGCGAGCCTCCATGATAGTGATGCAAGACCTCTGCTACCACATCTACATCTATAGTAATGGCTTCTAAGGAGCACTCGGGTTCCCAAGTGTCTGCCACCTCACTAGAGAGCCCTACCTACACTAGAGAGTTAGGGATCACTTGCAAGAACGATGTCGAGGAACGGGTGGTACCTGTCAGAGGCGGATGTCTTTTCCATCGACGCATCGGATCGTTGTTGGAGACCTACATGCCTAGAGTGCATGTTCTATGGGCATATGTATCTTTGACTTTCTTGAATGATTCAAAATATCAAGAGGTTGGTTTAATTCTTTTTTGTTGCAATGCACAGATCAGTTAAAGCTTGACAAAAATTTTATCCTCATTCACTTAGAGCGCAAGTTTGGTATATCGGATGGAGCCATAAGAGGGTGTTGCATGACATGGCTTGACTGTTGAGGCATCGATAAGACAATGCATGGTTAGTACATACAACTAGATATATATATATATATATATATATATATATATATATATGTATGTATGTATGTATGTATGTATGTATGTATGAAATGAAATGTCATGAGAAATGATGTTGGGTAGTAAGAGAGAGAGGCTGGGACGTCCTACCTTGGTGCTAGGGTACTGATGCATCTTCAAAACCTATTCAAACAAACAAGATCGAGTCTGTGGGGAATCAAACCCCAACTCCAGCCATGGATGGCTATCATCCACAAGAATCCCCACCTAGCCCGCCCATTGTTAGTAATATTTGAAGAGAGAATTGAAAAAATGAATATGATGAATGGAAAATATGTTAGGTCTTACCAATAGGATCCATTGATACCAATTTGATTTTCTTGCAATCATTAAGAAAGTGGTCGGAATGATCAGTTAAACACTTGATATAATACCTTGGCTTTTACAATTCAAGCATTATTTGGAAAGAGATCAATGATCAAGTTCATTGTCTTTCATTGTTTTTTGAAACTCCTCCTTCATGAGTTGTATGCAAAGAGCGAGAGTGGGCGACAAAGCTATCGATGGTTGAGACTCTATAGGAGGCTCAAAGTCAAACTCCAAGGCAAGATCCTCCGTCTCATGATTTGTTGCATCATTGTTGCTCACTTTCTCTTCCTGGTGCCCTTCTTGTGTTGATGTTGCAAGTGGACAGGGCTCTATAGAAGTTGAGTCATCCTCTTGTAGAATCTCTCGGTATGCCTCCCCGCAGCTGGTGTCAAATACTTGTCATCTTTGAGGATTGATAGGCCCAACTTGCCTCCATGGACTGTGAGAATCTAGGGCAGCATAGAAGAAATCTTGCTCACATTGTTCCAGTAATATGTATGGTTCCCGTGTTTTCTGTAATGGCTCTGAAGAGTCAACTGACCAAAACCCAAAGGGCTCCTATCTCATTGTGGCTCCAGTTCCTTTGTAGTCAGTATGGAACTGGTCAACCTTCAACACAACCTGTTAACATACAAGATTTACTAAATTTTAGAAGAAAATCTAAAGCAAAGATTGTCAACATACTATTGTTGTCAGAAATTACCCTCTTGCAAATATGGTAGCCAAGCTCATAAATATTAACTATGGCTCCCACGTAGCTGAGCTCCTCTTCAATAAGAATTGTGTCTGGTGTGGTTGCATGTGATTGTTGGCTAAAATAAGAGATAATGCAAGAATCTTGCATCTAACTCAGTCGATCAATTCTTTTGACTCAAAGATGTTGACCATATGCCCACATATTGCTATACCCATGTACCTAAAGGTGCAAGAATGAAATATGTAAACTTTAAGCTACATCACTAAGATAATATACAACTCAATATAGGTACATGAAAGAATGAAATGTTGCCTCTCTATCATAACCAAATCCAATCTCTCTTTGCTCACCACTAGTGTCTTCCCCTTCCATGATTCCACCTCTAATACGGTGGGATAACCATGAAAGAATTGACAGAGGTTTTGTCTTGCTAGATTTCTGACCTCCTCGTCTTCTTTATTTGTAAACTACTTCACGTTACTCTTTAAAATTTTTTTTCATACACTATGATTGTGAATACAAATGTGGACAAGTTTGTACGTTCCTCGTATGAGACCTTGAAAGGAATGTGCTTACCACATAATACCTCATCCACTACAAGATACAGGCCTTATACCGACATTCAAAGCGATGAAAATGTTCATAAAGAAATTTACCCCCGTTTTCGCAAAAAACGTCGGTATTAGTGATGTCATAGAACAACCGCTATCAGCGTTGCTATAAGCATCGCTATATGTGATGCTGATAGCGACACAAATAGCGACGCTTATAGCGACACTTGGCGACATACGTTGTGACACTAATAGCAATGATAACATGGATTTTTTTTTGTAGCGGGGCCACAAATAGCACTATGTGCTTTATTTGGGCCATACAAAAAACTTTCAGTAATGTGTACAATGCTTGTCTAAAGGAAGACAAAGTGTACTTGAATCCATAAGACTGATACATAAAATAAATAGAAGATCGCGTAATGAACACAACAATACAATCATGGCAAGATATAAAGGATGATAATAACATAATGCATTGAAAATGCCTACATAAATCACATGACCAAAAAAGAAGAGCATTTGTGCCGCTCCACAGATCCAAGGGCGAGCTATAGATCCTCGCCATCCGAAAGCTTGTCCCATCGCAAAGGAGCATGAATGGACTTTGCAAAAAAAGAAACAACTACACATCAGTCCACCATACAATAATGCATTTTAATTAAAATTAGTAACTACAGACAAGAAAGATGAGTGACTTATAGGGCCGTCGTGTCCATACAATCGGTCAATCAATGCAGTGAGACCGTGTCTCTCTACATATCGAGTCTCTAGACCGGTGGGATCACGGTTTGTAATGGAGTGCTAGAAAGAAAACAATATACAATTATTAAAAATATGATTGCAAAAAATATAAGTAAGAAAAACAAAATAAAAACTTACAAAGTCCTCCAAATATGTCATGTGGCCGCCACTCCCAAGATGATGGACCACTCCCCTCCAGTCCTACCCTCGCCACCTCGTGTTGTTGTCTCCAACGTCCTAGAGAATCTGTAGCCTCCTCCTTGAGTTGATGCTAGTCATCCGCATCTAGCCAGTTGGGCTTTGAGGCCCTACTCTTAAGTGCCTTGTGTGAGTCCGATCATCTATGTGACATGTATGCATACATGCACTCCATCATCCAGCTTGTGGAAAACCTATCTTCTACAATGGGTACCAAAAAATCTTCATGCAAGGATGCTACTATGTAGTCCTTTCTCCCCTCCCGTATGTTCTTCTAATGATCCAAGACATTGTGCCAAAAAACTTGTTAGCATAACTCTCTCATACAAGCCATCACCCTCCTCCTCTCATCATTCATGATGATGGCTCATGTCCTATCATCTACAAGGTATCCATACCCCTTTGGGGTATGCCTAATATGTGTCCTCTCCCACCTATGACCACTCTCTTGGGCATATCCAGGAGACTCTTGTATATTTGGTGTACCTACGGGGGTAGTATCTCTCGGAGTAGCACCCATAAGGGTGCCACCTACGGATGGCTGAGTAAAAGCTAGAATGACTAGAGTAGACGTCCCCATAGGTGTGACAAATCCCATAGGTGATGTAACTCTAGCAAAACAACGAGATGGAGACACTCCATTGGTATCTCCACAACAACCACCTGAGCCACGCTCTCTCAAACCTTCATGAGAGCAAGGAGTAGCATATGTATCCCAAGCCAACCACGGGCTCACTACATCCACGTCTCCGTAGCATCCCTCAGAACCACTCCCTCTATCCGAGCATCAGTCTCGTCTATTAAAAATTGAAGTATTAGAGCTCACCGAAGTAGATCTAACAGAATGGCATGATGGTATCTGAGACAGCTCCTGGTTTGCCATATCTCTGAATAGAACCATCTAACCTGGAGACATACGTGTGAAGATCTCCTATAGCTCCTTGTTGCTTATCCCTTGACTCATCGTGCTAATCTAAATATCCACAAAGATCACCTGCACATACAAAATATGATATTAGCATAATCAATATAAATCAAGCAAAGTACGGTAATATAGATCTTTAAAAAATAATCTTACTTAAAACACATATCTTATGTACCCTTATAAGAAATTCGTCAATGAATTGAGTAGGTGGATGTTCCAAGTATAAAGTACCCTATGGTCCCATGTCAATCTCTTGACACAACTCCGCATACACTGGAGGGTCGATAGACAAGTCACCACAAAAGTATGAGTCCATCTCATTCTCAAAGAATTCTTGGACCCTATATTTCCATCATTATTACCTGATTTTGGCTCCTCTACATGCTCCAAGCTTTCGGCAGCCTCTACCCCTTGCAATATCAACCACTCTATTTGCATATTGTCCTCATCTATACTCTGGGAACATTGCTTTGATCATATACTCTCGCACTTCGGGGAGCTGAAGGTATAACATACCACCATCGAGGTTTTTGGAGGTTTTGATAGAAAATTACTTGTTCAAAATCACGTACAAGAGAGATTTAACTTTTATGACATGTACCATGTCGTAATAAAAGTAAAAAAAACATGAGTTCATGCACCTGTTCACAATGGGTAAGCAATACAAATGTGTTGCAAAAATCCGTCTATCTTTTTTCAGAATCTATTTCAAGATATATAGATGGACCTCATCGAATTTTTGCTTCAGCTCCTTCAAGTACCATTTTGAACCACTGCACATCAAATAGGATCATGGAGAAGCTACGGTAATCCACTGTGATAATACTTTGCAAGTTTTCAAAATACTCCATCTCATCTATAACGATGTTTGGATCTATTTCTCGTCATCGGTTCTCTTGGTCAAACTTTGCCATGATACCACAATCTGTTGTGGAGTGCATTTTGTCAATACACTCCACACAGAAATGCCGTCTGCATGACCATGTCACATTGTATATTTTGTACTGTACATTGAAACAATCAATTAGTTGTTGCATATAAAATGTAGATATGAAAAATCCTAAATGCGTCATCACCTTTGGACTACATCCCCTAGAGAATTCCCACTCCTCAGTTGAGACCTCTACTCCTTCACGAGTTGCTGTGGTCAAAACTCCATGCAACCATTGCATTGACATAAACCACGGCATCTCCTCCATGCCCTCAGGATATTGAATCAGTTGATGGCACATACTACGTCGAAATTCAGATCGTGCTTTTTCTCGATCTTTCCTAGCTTGCTCGTATATAATGAGCCACGTCTCCATGGAGATATGGTACAACATACAAAAGCGATTTACTTTCTCCTCCATTTTTGCAGCATCCATTCTTTTTTCTATCCTATTTTCAACCACCACATCTCTGGTCAGTCTATCATCGTCCTTTAGTAACCATAGCATATTGTTGTTTGAATCCATCGTTGGTAGTCACTGTGAAATAGGCATTAACACCTCAGACACCAACCAACCTTCAGCCATGCTATCTTCTGGCTGAGCTCGTTGTCACACAAAATATTTCATGATTTTCATGAAGTGCTCCAAGAAGTACATCCATTGTGTGTGGACAAGTCCAACAATCTCCACTTCATCTACAAGATGCACAAGAAGGTGGATTTGTATCATGAGTATGCTAGTGGGCAGGTATTTCTCAAAGAGACAAACCATCTCCACTGCTCCCCGCCTTGTGGATTCAATAGAGGATGTCTTGATCTCCTTCTGTGAGATCCATTGCACTAAATTTGACAACCTGTAAATGTTGAGATATCGAGCTCCACTCGTGATACGCCAGGGTGACCGTTGTGCATTTATGTCACCAACTTGTCAGTTGCAAACGCGGTTGGTACACCGCCCATGAATAATAGCTACATGATAGCTATCCTTATCTACTCTAGTTCGTGGCTCAGTTAGTATGCCACCTTAGTTAGTTGAGTTTGGTTTGAGACCCATATATAGGGTTCTTCTATTTCTTTGTACTAGAGTTCTTTTTTTGGCTTACACAACTAAGAAGAGGAAAACTGTTTTTCAGCCTCCACCCTTGTGTGTATTCCCCAGTGTGCGACCTTGTTTTTTTTATTTGAGGCCATTTCGGGGCCTGTTTTGGAGGCGGAAGTTTTCTGCACGCACTCAGGAAAAGGCCCAGTTTTGTGCTGTGCAGCCACTGTTCTACAGGTCGGTGAAAAGTTACTGTAGAAAGTGCATCGTATCCTTGTGCGCAGAGACATTGGGAGTTACAGAATCATCCCTGTTGCCTGTTGATGCAAAATCGTCACTAGGAAGTGGCTGTGTGGTCAAATACCACTTTCGCCAGTTTTGCAGATTTTCCCTTGTGAGGGTGAAGCTGTGTTTTTTGCAGTGACAGAATTTTTTGCAGTGTTCTGTAATGGCATCTGATTCTCTTTCACAGATTGTCACTGAAAAGCTTGACAAGAACAACTTCCAAGCATGGAAGTTTAGAATGACGAATTTCCTTATGGGAAAAGGATATTGGGAATTTGTTGCAGGAAATGAAGAAGAACCAGTTCTTCCTGATGTTCCCAATCAACAGCAAATGCAAGCATTCAAATCATGGCATGAGAGAGCCATGAAAGTTATGTACTGGCTGTCTATCAGTATTTCAGACTCTATGATTGTGCATATTCAGGATGCAAGTACGCCAAAGGAGACATGGGACACTTTGTCAAAAATGTATAGCACAAATACGCAAGCCAGGAAAATGCAGCTCAAGCAAGAGTTGCATAATGTGTAAAGAGAAAGTATGAGCATCAATGACTACCACATGAAGGTGAAGAAGATTGCAGATGCACTTGCTTCCATTGGGTCACCAGTGGAAGATGATGATTTAGTTTCTGTGACCTTGAATGGTCTAGGAAAGGATTATGCGCAGTTTCGGACATCCATTTCAGTTCGTGAAAGATTTCCTGATTTTGAGGAGTTGATTGCTCTTTTAATTTCTGAGGAGCAGAGAAATGGTGGTGCATCTTCTTCAGGAGGAACTTCAAAAGAAGCTGTCTTCTACTCAAATGCTGGAAGAGGTAGAGGCAGAGGTAGAGGAGGCCGATTTGGAGGCCATGGTAGAAATCAGAATATGCAGCAAACTCAAGAAAACCAGTCCTATGGAGGAGGACGTGGTAACTCTAGAGGCAGGGGGAGCCAAAGAGGTCGTGGTGGATGGCAAAGAGGTCAAAATGCAAACAGTAATGTTGAATGCTACTATTGTGGTAAAATGGGTCATATGGCTAAAGACTGCTATAAAAAGCAGAATGACATCATGAATGGAAAACTGCAACAAGGAAATTATGCATCTTCTAGTAGACAGGGTGATGAGAGAAATGAGCATTTGTTTATGGTGCAGCACATGAATAATTCTGTGACAAATGCAGAAGAAAGCAACGATGTGTGGTATGTTGACTCAGGTGCATCAAACCACATGACAGGTCATGCAGAATGGATGGAGGATGTAAGGAAAATGGAAAAACCAGGATTTGTGGAGACTGGTGATGATACTGCACATCCGATTGTGCAGATTGGAAAAATTCCTTTGTCTATGCAGGATGGGAAAAAGAAATACCTGTCCGATGTATTTCATGTCCCCAATATCACCAAGAATCTGGTTTCTGTTGGTCAAATGGTTGAACAGGGCTTGCAGGTCAGATTTAATCCTCATGGATGCTTTGTTGAGGATATGAAAAATAAAGGTCGCTTGATAGCAAAAGGAAAGAAGAAGGGCAGAATGTTTACGTTGGATGCAGACATGTCTGAATTGAGTGCAGCAATGTTTGCACATGGGACCGGTGTAGTTGCAGATATTGATATCTGGCATAAACGCATTGGTCATGTTAATGTACATCGACATAAATCAATGCAGGCCCAAAATATTGTTGCAGGATTGCCTAGATTCAAGGTTGCAGAAATGCATAAAGTATGTGAAGCCTGTCAGTTTGGAAAACAGGAAAGGAAACCATTTCCTAGACATGTTCAAGAGAGTGAGAAGCCATTGGAATTAATACACTCTGATGTATGGACTACTAAAGCTGCATCTCTTGGAGGCTGTCATTATTTTGTCACTTTTATTGATGACTATAGCAGAAAAGTTTGGGTGTATTTTATGAAAAAGAAAAGTGAAGTTTTTGGGCATTTCAAAACCCTTAAAGCTATGGTTGAAAAAGAAACAGGTTTGGAAATAAAATGCCTAAGGTCAGATGGAGGGGGAGAGTACCTCTCAAATGAGTTTGCAAGGTTCTTGCAGGAGCATGGCATAAAGCAGCAATATTCATGCAGTCATATCCCACAGCAAAATGGAATTGCAGAAAGAAAAAACAGACATATTGGAGAGGTGTCTCGTGCCATGCTCAATGAAAAAGACCTGCCAGATTTTTATTGGGCTGAAGCAGTTGCTACAGCAGTCTACATAATGAACAGGACTCCCATTGTAGCAATACATGGAATGACTCTAGAGGAGAGGTATACTGGTAGGAAACCAGATATTTCTCATCTGAAATTTTTTGGTTGCATTGCCTATGTACATGTGCCAGATGAGTTGAGATCCAAGTTGGATCCAAAAGCTGAGAAGTGCATCTTTATTGGTTACTCTCTGCAGCAAAAAGGGTATAGATGCTATAACCCTTCTACTCGTAAGTTTACAGTGAGCAGAGATGTTGTTTTTGATGAGATGAGTAGCTGGTATAAACTAGTAAATGTGATTGATGATGTAGATGCACAAAATGGTAATGCTGCACAGAATTCACAGCAGCAGTCACAAAATATTAGTGGACCTGGAGCGTCCTCTACCAGTGGTTCACATTCTTCGCCATGGACAGGCAGATTGAGATCAGGAGAATCTTCTCAAAGTAATGCAGATAGTGGTATGCAGGTATCACGAAAAGGAAAAGAGAAGGTTGATCAGCCCATGTTTGATGTGAATGCAGGTCACTCTTATGTGGATGGTGAATCCAGTGGCTCAGAACAGAGCATTGATGATGAGTTGGGTATTCCTTCTATTGTTACACCTGGAGTAAGGAAGACCAGGGATGTTTTGACAGCACCTGGGAGTGAACCCACTTTGCGCAGGTCTACCAGAGTTAGGTATCCTGTGGATAGGCTGAAATATGATGGATTTACAGCCATTCACTATGCATATATGGTTAAAGTGATACAGGAACCAGAACCCACTTCTTTTGAGGAAGCCATGGGAAAAGAAAAATGGGAGAAAGCCATGGATGAAGAAATGGATGCCTTGGAAGCAAATGCTACATGGGAATTGGTACCTTTGCCTAAAGGTAAGAATTCAATTGGCTGTAAGTGGGTTTATAAGGTGAAGCACAATGCAGATAGTTCTGTGAACAGATACAAGGCAAGATTAGTAGTCAAGGGGTATGCACAAACATATGGCATTGACTATGAAGAAACATTCAGTCCGGTTGCAAGGATGGCAATCGTAAGAGCAGTCATTGCTATGGCTGCATCAAAGGGATGGTCTTTACATCAGATGGATGTAAAGAATGCCTTCTTGCATGGTGATTTGCAAGAAGAGGTCTATATGGAGCAGCCACCAGGTTATGTGCATGATGTTCATCCTCAGTTTGTTTGCAGGTTGAAGAAAGCCTTGTATGGCTTGAAGCAAGCACCTAGAGCATGGTCTAACAAGATAGGACAGTATCTTGTCACTATTGGCTTTCAGATTTCCAAGGCAGATTTCTCACTTTATGTGAGAAAAACAGAGAAAGGTATTATGCTACTTGTCATTTATGTTGATGATTTGATTATGACAGGTGACAGTGATGAAGATATCCTTCATGTGAAAATGCTATTGAAGCAGAAGTTTGAGATGAAGGATTTGGGAGAGCTGCGTTATTTCTTGGGCATTGAGGTGATTAGATCACCAAGTGGGATACAGCTTTTGCAGAGGCAGTATGGATTGGACATGCTGTCCAAATATGGGATGACAGGCTGTAAGCCTATTTCAGTTCCTTTGGAGCAGAATGTGAAGCTGAGCGCAGATGCAGGTGAGCTTCTGGAAGACCCTACTATGTACAGACGCATAGTAGGAAGCTTGATTTATATGACTATTACCAGGCTAGATTTGAGCTATGCTGTTGGATTGGTAAGTCAGTTTATGCAGGCTCCAAGGAAATCGCATTTGGATGCGGCTAGACGCATACTCAGGTATGTGAAGTCCACATTGCAGTATGGACTATTTTATGAGACTGGGGTTCAGATACAGTTGCATGGATACACTGATGCTGATTGGGCTGGTAGCATTTCTGATAGACGATCTACCAGTGGATATGTGTTCTCTTTTGGGAGTGCTGCAGTCACTTGGAGCAGCAAGAAACAGCCTACAGTTGCCTTATCGAGCACAGAGGCTGAGTACAGGGGTGCAGCAATGGCTGCATGTGAGGTAGCTTGGTTGCATAAGCTACTTTATGATATGCATCAGTCTACAGATGGGCCAGTTGTCATTTATTGTGACAACATGAGTAGTATACACTTGGCAAATAACCCAGTCTATCATGCTAGAACAAAGCACATTGAGATGCATTATCACTATGTGCGGGAGAGGGTTTTACTAGGTCTTATTGATCTAGTTTATGTCAGCACAGAGGATCAGGTAGCTGACATATTCACGAAGGCATTGGGCACAGAGAAGCTGCGCAAGTTCAGAGACCTGCTTGGTGTGCAGGAATTGGGATTGAGCTCGAGGGGGAGTGTTGAGATATCGAGCTCCACTCGTGATACGCCAGGGTGACCGTTGTGCATTTATGTCACCGACTTGTCAGTTGCAGACGCGGTTGGTACACCGCCCATGAATAATAGCTACATGATAGCTATCCTTATCTACTCTAGTTCGTGGCTCAGTTAGTATGCCACCTTAGTTAGTTGAGTTTGGTTTGAGACCCATATATAGGGTTCTTCTATTTCTTTGTACTAGAGTTCTTTTTTTGGCTTACACAACTAAGAAGAGGAAAACTGTTTTTCAGCCTCCACCCTTGTGTGTATTCCCCCATTGTGCAAGCAAGAAAGCTTCAAGTGAGACTCCTTCCTTCTCTCCCACAATCTTGACAGTAAATCACCCCACATATTTTTGGAGTAAGGCATCCTACAATTGTGATCCGTAGTACAAACTGCCACAAATGAAAAAGCATTACGAACAAGGGGACTACACTCCAAATAGTAAAATACATAGGCCACTTACAATACATTTGTAGTACAAACGTGACATATCTTATACCAATCATGGGATTTTATCCCTGATAATTAATCATCTTTAGAAAACGCGGACCTGAGAGAACGCATCATACCCATTGGTAGAGTCCAGATAGACTTGATAATTTGCTTCACAATGCACTCTTCTTTAGTGGACAAAACCCAAGGAGCACAAGGTAGCTGCAATCGACCATCAACACTCGAAGTGCCTCCATCTTGCCTACCTCCTCAGAGGGAGATTATATGTATATTGGCAATAAATGCCATGTATCACAGACACAAGGGCACCCCATCATCGGGCTGATTTCCGTGGCCCTACTGCAGCTCTCTTACATCTTGGAAATTGGCCCCTCGATGCGCTGCTTCCACATATAGACATATTAGAAACAAACTCCCCTCTTAGTGCCAATATATTTATCGTTCCAGGAGTGCACTTATCCTCACTTATCCGTCCCCTTGGACCCACTATCTAGACCTACGGCCGGGTTGCTCACTCTCTCTACATGGGTAAAATCCTAAAGAAACCAAGTGCTATGCATCCAGAAGTTTGTAATTGATACCATTTAACGATGCTTGATGCAAATGTGATGGGATCTAAAATGGACCGACACTGGCTATGGCACTAGCCGGACCTCATGCATACGATAGACAACCCCACACACGGCCTCACAGGCCAGGAGCATCTAAAACTCACTTTCCACTAAAAGTTGATGATGATTTTGCGTTTGTATCCAATATGTAGTCCAACGTTCACCTTCCCTTCTCCTCAAAGGGAGATCCCATAACATATAGGCATAATGCCTCATAATACACATATAGGGAAGCACCTCTCCGTTGATTGCCGCAGCTCCACTGCGACTCTCCTACACCTCGGGGATTGGCCCCAAGATGCATCGCTAATACATATAACATTCACACAAACTCCACTCTTTCATGATTCAATGTTCCAGGAGATTTTGATTTGCCTCACAAAACTTTCCCCAACGGAAGCACCCGCCTAGCCCATGACTTAGGTTTCCTGTCCTCTCAGCGTTGGTCAAATTTTATCAATCAATTGTAATGCATTCCAAGAGATACCATGTGACATGCTAGGTATCCTGTGGATAGGCTGAAATATGATGGATTTACCGCCATTCACTATGCATATATGGTCAAAGTGATACAGGAACCAGAACCCACATCTTTTGAGCAAGCCATGGGAAAAGAAAAATGGGAGAAAGCCATGGATGAAGAAATGGATGCCTTGGAAGCAAATGCTACATGGGAGTTAGTACCTTTGCCTAAAGGTAAGAATGCAATTGGCTGTAAGTGGGTTTATAAGGTGAAGCACAATGCTGATGGTTCTGTGAACAGATACAAGGCAAGATTAGTAGTCAAGGGGTATGCACAAACATATGGCATTGACTATGAAGAAACATTTAGTCCGGTTGCAAGGATGGCAACCGTAAGAGTAGTCATTGCTATGGCTGCATCAAAGGGATGGTCTTTACATCAGATGGATGTAAAGAATGCCTTCTTGCATGGTGATTTGCAAGAAGAGGTCTATATGGAGCAGCCACCAGGTTATGTGCATGCTGTTCATCCTGAGTTTGTTTGCAGGTTGAAGAAAGCCTTGTATGGCTTGAAGCAAGCACCTAGAGCATGGTCTGACAAGATAGGACAGTATCTTGTCACTATTGGCTTTCAGATTTCCAAGGCAGATTTCTCACTTTATGTGAGAAAAACAGAGAAAGGTATTATGCTGCTTGTCATTTATGTTGATGATTTGATTATGACAGGTGACAGTGATGAAGATATCCTTCATGTGAAAATGCTATTGAAGCAGAAGTTTGAGATGAAGGATTTGGGAGAGCTGCGTTATTTCTTGGGCATTGAGGTGATTAGATCACCAAGTGGGATACAGCTCTTGCAGAGGCAGTATGGATTGGACATGCTGTCCAAATATGGGATGACAGGCTATAAGCCTATTTCAGTTCCTTTGGAGCAAAATGTGAAGCTGAGCACAGATGCAGGTGAGCTTCTAGAAGACCCTACTATGTACAGACGCATAGTAGGAAGTTTGATTTATATGACTATTACCAGGCCAGATTTGAGCTATGCTGTTGGATTGGTAAGTCAGTTTATGCAGGCTCCAAGGAAACCACATTTGGATGCGGCTAGACGCATACTTAGGTATGTGAAGTCCACATTGCAGTATGGACTATTTTATGAGACTGGGGTTCAGATACAGTTGCATGGATACACTGATGCTGATTGGGCTGGTAGTATTTCTGATAGACGATCTACCAGTGGATATGTATTCTCTTTTGGGAGTGCTGCAGTCACTTGGAGCAGCAAGAAACAGCCTACAGTTGCCTTGTCGAGCACAGAGGCTGAGTACAGGGGTACAGCAATGGCTGCATGTGAGGTAGCTTGGTTGCATAAGCTACTTTATGATATGCATCAGTCTACAGATGGGCCAGTTGTCATTTATTGTGACAACATGAGTAGTATACACTTGGCAAATAACCCAGTCTATCATGCTAGAACAAAGCACATTGAGGTGCATTATCACTATGTGCGAGAGAGGGTTTTACTAGGTCTTATTGATCTAGTTTATGTCAGCACAGAGGATCAGGTAGCTGACATATTCACGAAGGCATTGGGCGCAGAGAAGCTGCGCAAGTTCAGAGACCTGCTTGGTGTGCAGGAATTGGGATTGAGCTCGAGGGGGAGTGTTGAGATATCGAGCTCCACTCGTGATACGCCAGGGTGACCGTTGTATATTTATGTCACCGACTTGTCAGTTGCAGACGCGGTTGGTACACCGCCCATGAATAATAGCTACATGATAGCTATCCTTATCTACTCTAGTTCGTGGCTCAGTTAGTATGCCACCTTAGTTAGTTGAGTTTGGTTTGAGACCCATATATAGGGTTCTTCTATTTCTTTGTACTTGAGTTCTTTTGGCTTACACAACTAAGAAGAGGAAAACTGTTTTCAGCCTCCACCCTTGTGTGTGTCTTCCCCCATTGTGCAAGCAAGAAAGCTTCAAGCGAGACTCCTTCCTTCTCTCCCACAATCTTGTCAGACGAGGCATTCTCTCAAGGTTCTAGATCTCAACTGTCTCTCCCTGACATCTAAAATCTTTTCCGGCCTTAGTTCAAGGATTCCTTGACTAGGCATTACAATTTGTTGGTCATCAAGTACATGATTTGGGTTGGGTACATACTTTTTCAAGAGACTAATATGGAATACATTGTGAAATTTTAGGTTATCAGGAAGTTGCAATTTATAAGCATTGGGTCCTAGGCATTTGAGGATTTTATATGGTCCACAGTACCTTGGACTTAGCTTCTTGCATTTACCTAGAGATAAAGAACTCTTCTTGGGGCGTACACGAATGAAGACCATGTCTCCTTCTTCGAAGATCCTCTCTTGGCGCTTTAAATCCGCATATGCCTTTTGTCTATCTTTGGCTGCCTGTATGTCTTGTCTTATTGACCTTACTTGGTCGTCCATGTCCTCCAACATTTGTCTTGAAGCTTCCACTCTCAGGGTAGGGTCTGAAAAAATTTAGAGGACTTCGACAATCATGACCATACAATGCCTGAAAAGGAGTCATTTGAATGCTCTGCTGATAAGAAGCATTGTAGGCAAATTCTACTAATGGTAAGTATTGAATCCATCTCTTTGGCTCTCGACAGTAGTAAGCCCTAAGAATATCCTCAATGATTTGATTTACTCGCTCTGTTTGTCCATCTATTTGGGGATGGTAGGCAGTGCTAAAACAGAGTTGGGTCCCAATAGCTTCAAAAATAGCTCTCCAGAAGTGAGAAGTAAAAAGAGAATCTCGATCGCTAATGATCCTTCTAGGTAGCCCATGTAGCTTGAATATTTCTTTGATAAACACTCTTGCAATATCGGAAGCTTTATAGTCTGTCTTTACTGGAATCAAGTGTGCAACCTTAGTAAGCATGTCAATTACAACCATAATGGAGTTGTATCCTCCTTGGACTTGGGGTAAGCCCACCACAAAATCCATACTGACGAATTCCCATTTCATTTGGGGAATGTCAAGTGGTTGTAATTTTCCTGGCATCATGACATGTTCAGCCTTGATACGTTGGCAAGACAAACATTCGGTGACATATTTGAGGACGTCACCTTTGAGCCTCTCCCAATAATAGCTCTTCCTAACTGCATTAAGAGTTTTTGCATAGCCGGGATGTCCTGCAAACGGGGAATCATGAGCTTCCCACAATATCTTCTGCTTAAGTGACTGGCTTGCTGGTATACATAGCCTTGTTCTATAGTAAATAAGTCCATTGTCAATAGAAAATTCATGATACTTTGCCTGTAACTTCAAATTCTGATCCTTGGTAGATATTTCTTTTATCATTGCTTGGTAAGCTAGGTCATGGCATGCTTCCCCTCTAGCTCATTCGAGTATAGGGTTGCTTGGCATAGATACCTTTGTAGCCAGAGATCTGGCCGTTGATGGATTCTGTAAGATTAGGGAGTTTAGGAATGCCTTGCGACTGAGTGCATCGGCAACCACATTCTCTTTCCCTGGTCGATACTTGATTTCAAAATCATATTCCTCCAATACTTCAATCCATCGACGTTGCCTCATGTTGAGCTCGTTCTGGGTGAAAATCCATTTGAGGCTCTTATGATCGGTTACTAGAGTAAACTTGTTATCCAATAGGTAGTGTCTCCAAAGCTTTAGAGCATGGATGACAGCTAATAACTCCAGATCATGAGTAGCATAATTCTTTTCGTGACTCTTCAATTTCCTTGAAGAATACGCTACTGGATGACCTTCCTGTATAAGAACACACCCCAAGGCAAGAATGCTAGCATCAGTTACTACCTCGAACTCCTTACTGAGATCAGGAAGTTTCAGAATAGGTGCTGATACCAAACATTGCTTCAATTTGTCGAAGCTATTTTGCTCGGGAGTTGACCATGTAATAGAAGTTTGCTTCTTTAGTAAGTCGGTAAGAGGTGCTGCAATCAAAGCATAGTTTTTGATAAAGATCCTATACCATCCTGTCAAGCCAAGAAAACTACGTATCTCTTTGACAGATACTGGTATTGGCCATTCAAGTACATCTCTGACTTTGGCTAGATCTACTGATATTCCTTCTGATGATACTATGAATCTTAGATCTTCAGTCTAACGTTTGAAGAATGCGCACTTCTTCATTTTCGCATACAACTTATGAGACCTCATTGTCTCCAACACAATCCATAGTTGGGGTTCATGATCTTCTTCCTGTTTAGAATAGACTAAAATGTCGTCGAAGAAGACAAGCACGAAATCATCAAGATATGGCCTAAAAATATCCTCATCCTTGATCCTGATTTGATAGTAGCCTGACCTGAGATCAATTTTTGGAGAAGATCTTTGCACCTTGAAGGCGATCAAGAAGCTCATCTATTCTAGGAATAGGGTACTTGTTCTTGTCTGTTGATTAATTCAACCTACGGTAATCAATACATAGTCGAAGTGTCCCATCTTTCTTTTTCTGGAATAATACTGGAGCTCTCCATGGGGAACTGCTAGGTCTGATGTAGCCTTGGTCTAACAGTTGCTTGAGTTGCTCCTTCAACTCAATAGCCTCTGGAATGGACATTCTATAAGGTCTCTTTGCAATTGGCGCAGTCCCGGATATTAGCCCTATTTCATGATCAACTTCTCTTTGAAGTGGGCGTTTTGTTAACTCTTCAGAACTACGTCCTCGTATTCTTTTAGCCAAGACCAAATTACTTTTATCAATATTCATGTCAAGACAATCGTTGATTAAAAAGTTTTATTCCATTCATATCAGCATAGCCCTTTCGTGGTACAATTATTCCTTGGAGCGATGGAACAAGTTAATACATTAATTCGAGGAGAATAAGATATTATTGCATTCAGCTACAGGAACTGAGTAGTAGTCAGGATTAGGGTCATCAATTTTCAGGAATCGATAGTTCATTGGAAGATTAGGGTATCTCTTCCTTCGATATCCATTCTTCTCACGACGCCCCAAAACCTTGATTCGGTCGGCAGGGATTCTTTGAATCACTTCCCCGTACACATACTTATTCTGGTTAACCCTTCGACCTCCGACCTGTAGGGTCGCGTTTGCATGAGCCTCAATAAAGACGAACAGCTTTACGATCTTCAAATCCTCCATCCACTTGATTCTCTTCAAGTTAATTTGAAGGTACGCAGGTTGATAGGCAGTTATGTAATAGATCCCTGTAACACCCATCCATCTCCATTCCACGTACACAGGTGATGGATTGTAAATGCGATCTAGGATGTTCATCATCTCAACCCTTTGTCGATAATCCGTGGAATGCATCGCGGTCATAAACATGATCCGGAACACCAAAAACTTATTCCACACCTCGTAATTCTGCAAGACAGTACTGAAGATGAGAAAATGTTTGGACAGGAACAAATTCTTTACTTCACTTATAATGAAATCTTATGAAAACAATTCCATTGTAAGTCGGCTCTGATACCAACTGTAACGTGTCCGCTAGAATCATTCCGGACACGTCTTAGCAGTCCATCGGAAAGGATGTCTAGAAAGCTCCGCCCGTCACTCCCATGGAATGTTACGGGTTTTGCAATCTAGGTCTTTCCGAGTTTGCCACGTAGCGGAAGTATCCTGGCCGTTCCCACTTAGGATCGACCTGAATTTGGGTTTCCCTGTTTGGTCATTAGCTATCAACAACTAGCGTCGGACCCGAGCAAACTTCTTTACGCAGAAGCGCCTGGACCGATGCGGATTCGCGCTGCACTTGGTTCAAGGAGAATGGGAAACGAGAGGGATGCAAGGCTCGACCTCTCTGCCACAAGGCATAGTCCCATTCCGTTCCCCTAAAACAGGGTGAATCGGATAGGATGTAACTCTAGGTCATTTTCCTCGTTTTTCGCTTTGATGCTGAATTATCACCCTGCTGTTCGTCGAAGACTTTGAGAAAAGTTCCCGGCTAACCGGGACCACCCATCCGTAGGACGGACCCATGGTCCATCCTCCGCACTTTCCTCAGTTTGTTTTAGTTATGTAATTACCTACCACATTAGTTTGACATATACAAACAGCTTCTTTGATTAACCCTGTTATGCACTGGTTCCTTCACGTAATCTTATCACAGGACATAAAGAAAACAGTGCCAAACAACTTCTTTATTATCATTATATCCTTTTATCTTTGCAATACAAGGAGTTCCCGCCCGTAGGCGTATTCATAATCCGCCCGAAGGCTATCCAGTAATCCTTCCTGTGATTACTATCCCAAGTTTCCGCCCGTAGACTAGTATGCGGGCCTCGAGATCCAATCCCGAGTCACGTTAGTCTCTTGTGCAGGGCCGGGAAGGCGAGGGATTTACAGCCAGAGCCCCCCCTGGCACCCAAGCGTCCTCCTGCTCCAAGCAGAACTCAACGGAGAGACCTCTCACGGCGGGTTCGGTCCACGTTCCCGGCGCGGTTCACAACCCCCTTGGTTAGGGTTAGGCAGGCAGTCGGGGGTAACTGAAGCTGCCTCTCCCTTCAGGCTTCAACCTGAAGTATTTAGATATGTTTTCCTCCTTTAGTTCATTGAGCAAACAATGCAAACAGTGCTTTTCTAATTGTTACAAGCACAATCAAATTCCAATGGTCGTTTTGGCTGGCAAACTGTCAAGGAGTAACTCCTTTTCCTCCGAATGCAACCCGCATTCGATCCGGAATCAATTGCAACTTGGCAAGATTCCTATCATTCTTGGGTTAGGGTCATAACCTTCCAATACATTAGGTTTGTTGTGGCAGGATCCAGCGACCATGTCACTTCAGTTTATTGTCTGGTCATTTTCAAATACCTAACTTTACTCTTCCTTGGCAAATTATTCCCAAGAGAAGTAAGTAACAGGATGATTAGTCATCCTCTTGTAAGTTAAATTCTTTCAATAACTTGTCAACAATGTTGCGGCTTTGTGCACAAGTATTGCATCTATTCCACGGAATCCTTCTATCCGTTGCTTAGCGTTTCCCGATCACGGAGTTTACCTCCATCGAGTAACAGGATTTTTGGGTATCCCCCAACCCATTCCTAATTAGGTTGGCCCTGGTTCTAGAATATGCAACTTTGTCGGAGTTCCATCATTAAGACGAATGATCCTTAGGATGAACATCCAATTGCTTCGACATTTTTGTGAAGATGTGTAAGATCTTTAGGTTCACGGTTTTTATCTAAAACTAGGTCGAATTATTATTGCACTAAACCCTAGTCAACACTTAGGATTCCTATCATATCGACTCAGTCATGACTATACGAATCCTTGTGGTTTAGATTACTTAGTCAATTCAATTATGCTTGTCCCGCGACAAGAATGATCCTTCTCAAGGGTAATAATCTAAATCTAACGGAGAGCAATAGATACAATTCCACCACTACGCGTAAGCATGCGATTAATTTCCTCTACGTGTCACATGGTTCATGATAACCTATCTTTCCTTGGTGCACGATAATCTGGCTATTAACTTTTCCTAAGACCTACTAGGTCTTTCATCAATAGTCGTACCTACAACCTTGTTGTTTACCCTTTGGCATCTTATGCTTTTACTCCTAATTGCGGCTCTTAATGAATGACATTTTTCTTATGACGACTACGCAATTTATAACATTCTCCTAGCTACGAAGTAGTTGATGAAACTCATGCAAAACTAGTGTTAATTTATTCCATCTTACAAGCTATTTTTCAAGTCCATACGTACACTTTACTACCCTATTAAATTCTCTCCGAATGAATGATACCTTATGGTGCTAACCTTTTCCTATGAAATCATTACGAGAAGCAGGTTACCTAAAGTGCAGTATACGCTTGTTTCTACCATGTCTAGGACGAAGATAATGCACTTATAAATTCCATTTCATTGCCTAAGTTTAGACCCATTACTTTGATGATGTACCAAAAATACATGCAACTAGCCTTCTATTCGTTCACATTCACGACATATTTCAATCTTACATAACGCTCGAGAGATGTCCTATCACATGTATTCCTTTCCAATTTCCATATGCTTTTAATTTAAACGTAAACATGAAATTTCCTTTCTAAGCGCGCCTAATCATTTCCTTATGCGGAATTAACACGGAAGAACCTGGACTTGTGGAGTCGGAGAGATGTCCACTTGTACATTCGGAGATGAGCCTCCCGCGGTCGCCTCTTGGGATCTTTTTGGAGCCATTGCACACGTAGGTTAGGTTTCTGAACTCGCTTTCGTCGCCTAGGGATTTTTTTGCTTTGACACGCAACCTTCCGGCCTTTGCCTTTCCTCGCAGGCGGAAGATCCTTTTACGGTAGGTCGCTTGTGGAGAAGGGCCTTAAAAGACTTCGCGGGACCCTTTCCGTTGGTCTAGTGGGATCCTTATAGCCCCTCTTCAATTCCCGGGAAAGGGGTGTTAATGGACCTTTTTCGAAATTGTGGTGGGAGGGGTATTTCGGGACGGTGGTGGAAAAGGCCTTTGGAAATGGGTGGAAAAGTGTCGTGTGTGAAGGGGGGTTAATGAGGCCCCCTTTGGAAGCTTCTAAAGAAGCTTCCAAAGAAGCTTCTTCTTCAGAGAACACGTGGGCAGGGAAAACGTCGTGGACAGCGTGGTGGTGGGATGGCGGCCTGGCGACTGTGGCGGCAGCAACGGCGGACTGGGGCGGCAGCAGCGAGTGGCGTTGGCTGGGCGGCAGCGCGATGGACGGGCGGCCTCTTCACGGCGACGACTTCACCTCCTTCATGTCTCCTTCTCACAGCTCCTCCTTTCCACAGTCTTTCCTCTCTCTCCCTAAACACACCCCCTTGATGGGCGGTGTTTTTATAGGCTTTGGGGGTGGGGAAGGGGGTCTCCACCCACGTGGTGATCTTCCCCATGCAACCCCCACTTTGCCATCCTCCCCCCCACACTCCCTTTCCTCCAGCCATGCATCGGCTGGGGGAAGGGATTAAAAAAAAAATTTGCATTAATTTAATTAAATTGCCCCTCCCAAGAGGGTGTTTTTGTGTGGCTTGCGGTTTTGAACACCCGGTTTGATTTACCATTTGCAGAGGACCCTATTTCCCGCACGCGGCTCACACATTACGCGGTCAATGATTTCAATGCAAAGAGATACCCTTTGTGCAGGGTTTACACGGCGTACGCAAGGTTAATATTTACGGTACGATCACGCGGAAATATTACATAATTATAGATCTAAACAATTCAATTCCAATTTTAGAAGATTTAATCTAGGTCGTTTCACTTCATCATCTTTCCACAAAAATTGGGCAAAACCACCTGCATTACCATCCAATGTCAATCAAAACCCTAAGTCTATTCCACAGCCAAATCCAAATGTACCTAGACTTTCCGCCATTGCAAATAATGTAACCAAAGCCAAGCCAATAGTATGCTATAAATGCCACCAGCCTGGACATCTAGCAGCAAATTGTCATTCAAAGAAGCCACCAGCTCATATCAACTACCTTGGAGCAATGGACGAAGACGAACATGAAGATATGCTTGATTTCACTGAAGATGAGGACGACATTACTACTACTTCCGATACTTTACCAGGTATGCCTACTCCACATTCATTATTGACTATGAAATGTTTGGTGCATGGAAAGGAAAAGACTATTTTGCATGATGACGGTAGTACTCATGATTTTATTTCAGCAAAATTGGTAAAACAATTGAAATTACAGATTGTACCTACGCATTATTGCATAAAAGCTGCATTTTTAGGCACTAGGTATAATGGTACACAGGAAGTGAAAGACTTAGAGATTCAAATTGGTTCATACACTGAAAGAAGAAATTTCTTAGTTGTTCCATTACAGTTGAGTGACATTATTTTAGGAATGCCTTGGCGTCACCAGCATAACCCAGATATAGATTTTTCCACACACACAATGAATATTAATTTTCAAGGAAAATCTATTACATTATATGGTATGCATGCATCTAATGTTTTTCCACTGCTTTTGCATACTCAAGCTAAGCGTGCATTACGCAAGAGTAGTAAATCTTATCTCATTTGGGTGAATGAATTGCAAGTAAAAGAAAATCATATGCATCCTAGGCATAAAGAATTTCTTGCATATTTTAAGGACTGTTTTGCAGAAGACCTACCACCTGGTTTACCTCCTTCACGTCCAGAAGACCATAAGATAGATTTCATCCCTGGCACACAACCACCTTGCAAAGCACCATATAGGCATAATCAGATAGAGCAAAAAGAAATCCAGAGTTAAGTTGAGGAATTACTAAATAGAGGATTGATTCGACCTAGCAGTTCTCCATTCGGTGCACCTGTTCTGTTAGTCAAGAAAAAGAATAATACCTACCGTATGTGCATTGACTATCGAGCTTTAAATAAGATCACTGTAAAGAATAGGTATCCTATTCCTAGAGTTGATGACCTTATGGACAAACTGCAAGGATCTACTATATTTAATAAAATAGACCTTAAGTCTGGTTATCATCAGGTGAGACTAGATAAGTCTGACATATTCAAGACTGCAGTTAGAACACAGTTTGGTCATTATGAATTTTTAGTCATGCCATTTGGATTGACTAATGCACCTGCTACCTTTAGTAGAATGATGAACCGTATATTTTTGAAATATCAGTATTGTGTAATTGTCTTCTTTGATGATATTTTGGTGTTTAGTCAAAATGAGAAAGAACATTATGAGCATTTGTCATTGGTTTTTCAGTTATTGAAAGAAAATCAACTGTATGCAAATCCTGAGAAGAGTGAATTCTTTAAAACAGAAATTGAGTATTTAGGTCATATTGTATCATCTGATGGAATTAAAGTTGATCCTAAGAAAATTGATGCAATATTGAATTGGCTTGTACCTAAAAACGTGCATGAGTTACGCTCATTCCTTGGTCTTGCTAGTTTCTATAGGAAGTTTGTACGTAATTTTTCATTACTTGCTTTACCATTAACCAAACTTCTGAAGAAAGGAATTGTTTATCATTGGACCGAAAATCAACAGAAATCCTTTGACTTATTGAAACATGCATTAACCCATGCCCCTGTTCTACAGTTGCCTGATTTTAATAGACTATTCTTTCTAGTAGTAACCGATGCTAGTGGATCAGGAATAGGAGCTATACTTATGCAAGACAACCATCCCATAGCCTATTCTAGTTGTAAGCTGAAACCCTCCAAGGTGAAATATTCCACATATGGCAAAGAACTATTAGCAGTTGTACAAGCATTAAGACAGTGGAAACACTACTTAATGGGTTCAGAATTTATGATTAAGACCGATCAGCAAAGTATTAGACATTTACTTAGCCAACCCCAAATCTCTGACCGTCATATCAAATGGGCCTCCTTTATTCAAAGTTTTCATCCTATCATTAAATACCAACCTGGAAAAGAAAATGTAGTGGCTGATGCATTGAGTAGAAGACCTGCCATTCATAATATTTCTGTCATATCTTTTGATTCTTTGATTGCTATGAAAGATACATATCATCAGGATATTACTTTTCATAATGATTGGAATAAATTAGTTCAAAATAATTTCATTCCTATTGATTCATTGTCATATAATGATGGATTTATGTTTTATGAAAAGAGATTGTGTGTTACAATTCCATTTCGATCTTTTGTTTTAAATGAAATTCATTGTCCCCCATATCAAGGTCATAGAGGTATCATATCTACCTTACGTATGTTAACTAAAGATTTTTATTGGCCTCATATGGATGCTGATATATCTAACTTTGTTTCTGAATGTTTGATTTGTCAAAGAGTTAAGAGACATCATGGTAAACAGTATGGATTACTTATGCCTTTGTCTATTCCATCTAAACCTTGGGAACAAATTTCTATGGATTTCATTACTGGTTTACCTAATACTAAATCTAACCATGATATGATTTGGACAGTTGTAGATAGATTTAGTAAACAAGCATATTTCATTCCATGTAAGAAAACTTTAATAGCATCACAAGCAGCACAATTGTTTTTGAAAACTGTTTTTACTAACCATGGATTGCCAAAAGTTATTATTTCAGATCGTGATTCTAGATTTTGTAACAACTTTTGGATTACTCTATTTGCTAATCTAGGCACAAAGATTGATTTCTCATCTGCATTTCATCCAGAAACTAATGGACAAACAGAAGCCACTAACAGCACAATTCTAGATCTTTTACGTGCATATACTATTTTTAAACCACAGACATGGGACACACATTTGCATTTATTACAGTTTGCATATAACAATATACCACACACATCTACAAAGAAAGCACCGTTTGAAGTCATTTATGGATATAGATTATCTACACATGTTGCATCTTTGTCAAATAGAATTCAAAGTGCTGATGATATTGCTAGTATGCATAACAGTATTTTTGATGAGGTCAAAGATATGATTGCTAAAGCCCAGCAATCATATACCAAACAAGCCAACAAGAAAAGACAAGCAATGAATTTCAAAGTTGATGATTATGTTTGGCTGCGAATAGAAAAACGTAGACTGCAAAGTGTAGATAGACATCCAATTGTCAAATTAGCCCCCAAATTCTATGGACCATTTAGGATCATTCATAAAATTAATGACAATGCATTCAAGTTAGAATTACCACCTCATTGGAAAATTCACAACACATTTCACATTAGTTTATTGAGACCATTTAGAGGCCAATTACCTGTATACCCTGTTTATGAAAACCCACCTTTGTTAGAGGAAGAGACTTAAATACTTGAACCAGAAGCTATTATAGACACTGACTTTATGACCACTAGAGCTGGCCGAAGGTATTCTAGATATCTAGTTAAATTTAAGAACCATCCTGTAGAGGAAGCACAATGGATGCACGCTAGAGACTTAAATGCTTTCCCCACTTTGTTAGCTCCACATTGAGCTAATAGCAATTGAGCTCAATTGCTATTCCACCCCAGGGGTATGATGCCAGGAGGCATATTCCATGGTGGATTTTGTGCCACGGTGGATTCCGTGAGGTTTTACAGTGGATTCCGTAAACTTTGATGACCGGGGCTCATACACAAAGTGGATTCTTTATGCGAGAAGTTGATGGGGACGCCTGTCCTTTTCGAGCGTTTCATTAATTTATTGTGTACATGGGTGATTCCATAGCGGGTGATTCCGCAAAATGCATATTAATTTAATAAACGTTTATGAGTTTAGAGTGCGCACTCGTAATAAATTAAGGTTAGGAATTATTTCTAACCAGTTGATTTATTTATGTAGCTGAAGACTACTAGGTATTCACTTTTGTCGGTTTAATTGTATTATTTTACTAACGATTGTGAATGCTTCAGTTGATGTGTAGAGATAGCAGCAGTGTGGCAGAGGAAAGCATTGGTGGATAGCGAGTATTCGATCTATGGATTATATTTTGATAGGCGCCACGCCTATATTTTGTCATGTCTATTGAGGCATCGATTATTTATTATTATTTTGTATGCGCCCATGCGCACGGTTATGTTATTTCTATTTGGACATTGTATTGGGTGTGCCAGACTCTTTGGGCACCGTCCATTAGCTTTATTCCTATTTTTGTGTTAAAGCAAACTCAAAAGCTAAAATCTTGTGATATTTTTGTAAATTGGGCTATTATTGAGCATGAAGATGAAATATACATAAAATACATGCTTTGTGAAGTGCTCACACAAAGCATGGGGGGAGATTGCACCCAATTGGTCTTTTGCTCTTGTCGTTCATGCTTTTTACCTTGTAACTTGTGCAAAAAGTAGAGTTCATTGTTCTTGGAGACCTTCTGGCATTCACTATGCGAGCATATAGTGACCGATCTGCGCACCAGTCTCGTGACAATTTGTTAATACTAGCGTGTTCTTGGCAGTGAATAACCCCTTGCTACGCTGTTCAACCGCCGTGAAGGACGACTCTCTGGAGGCAGAGAACCGCCCAAGAAGCTCTCTCATGAAGACTTTTTTTTTTCTCTCAGAATTAACACTAAGCACCTTCATTAATATTAGCTTTAAGCTTATTAAAGAAGCTTCGCCTCGATAAATTTTCAAAACCTGGCAGGAGGATGTCTTTGCTAGGGCGACGATCATGGCGAGAACATACTGTCGTCTTGGTCGTGATTTAAAAAAAAACATTTCAATTAAGCTTTTAAAGTTAAAGCTTAAGACTCTTTACGCTGTCGAAGGATTTTTGAAAGCAATGCCGTAACCACAGAGGACCTTATCTAATTTCAGGATTGAAGATCAATCAAGCAAATAATCAAGATGAGAAAATGATACCAAGATTCATGATACCAAGATTCTATTTCATTTTAGTTCAATGAAGCATAACCAATTGTCCCGTGAATGAAGTTCCAAGAATTTTCCTCTTACAAAAATCCAAATGCTCTTCTTCTTGTTTCCTCCAAAGATTCAGACTGTTCAGTTGAAAGAGTTAAATCAAAGCAAGTTACCCTTCAAGGACTCTTACTGAATATAAGAGTTTTAGTTTATGCTCTCTTTCTCTTCTCAACTGACTGCTAATATAAAGCATGAAATTTCACTTCAGTATTTGATCCTGAAAATGTCAGCTTCTTAAGTTCATCTTCTCTGTTTTACTCATGGCATTTCATTGCAGAATACTGTCATCAAAGATTCATTAAGCAAAGTTGTACTAACTATAGAGAGTGTTTTCAGAGAGGTTCCAAGAGGAACCGAGGGAATTGATCTCCTTCCTCCCTGCAATTCTTCTTTCATAAGCGCTGTACAGCCCAAATCTATTAAACCTCCTTTGTTTGCACAGAATGGTAAAAGTAAAGATTATCAGTTCCCTGTTAAATTCCCTTCATTCACAATCAATCCTGATGTCGAAGGATTTTCAATTCTCTATAAGTCCTCTTTGCATCAATGTTGTTGTCGAAGACATTGCATATTCTCTTGATAGCAACAGGCTCATTGGTCTCAGAATTGAGCGCAGAGCAGGCAACACCATAAGCACCTCTCCCGATGGTGGCAATTCACCGAATATGATGTCTATGGCAATATCTTCGAGGTCACAATAAAATACAAATATGGATTGTTGTCCTGCTGCTGGAAGAGGGCAACACCCGCCTGTACAACGGCAACTTCTTAGTTAAGTGCTTAAGCCTCCAATAGCACCGCTCGTCATCATACATCAGGACGTCTGAGGGCTGTCGATCTGTCGATGCGGAGATGAGATGCTGTGGATTCCACTGATTTCAAGGTCGATGGCCACAAAGTCTGCGGATTGGAGGTGGACTTTGAAAGTGATGACTCCCAGTTATGGTGTGCCTCATGTGCTCGTCATGGTCGAGAACGCTAGCCCTTTGAGGATCTGCACCCCAGCTTTCAACTATTTATCCTCCTAACAGTCGATGGAATTGAAACCAGAATGCATCTCTCCACAGCCGTGAAATATACTTCACTTAATTGATCTTTTCTTCATCCAGTCGAATCATTTTGTTCATCGAAGTCTCAGCCACAATGCAGATGACAACGAAACCTTTCAAATCGAACCTTCTTCCCCTTCTCGAGTAAAAGCCCCCATCCTCTTCAAGTTCCTGTCTGCCACAATAGCCGTCGTCATTCTTCTTCTCACTTTCGTCATCCTATTCACAGCATCATTCGACGAAGATTTGATGTCACAGAGCTCCTCGGTTCATCGTCTTCACATTTGTTCCGTTTCTTCTCAGTCTCACAGCAGCACGTACGGTTTCTAGTTCCTCTGACTCAGCTGTAGCATTCCAGGCTGATACTGATTATGACCGAAATATGTTGGAAACAACAATGGCATTCCCACCTCCCTCCAGCGCAAGGCTTCCACACTCCCCTACAAAGCATAGTTAGCTTTTTCCTCTCCACGTTCAGGTCTGCAGTCCTGATTCCGTCGATCTCCTCCTTGTTTTTTCAAGCTACGATTAATGAGGATTCACAGGCTAAGGTTAAGGACATTAGATTTCCAGGAATGCAGCAGACTACACTGCTACTCTTATGACTGTGTTCACGGAGTTGCAGAGCACTCCCCTTTCTTCCCAGATTGCAGAGCTCCTCCTTATTCCCCGTTTTCAGAGCACTCCTCTTTCTTCCCAGATTGCAGAGCTCCTCCTTATTCCCCGTTTTCAGAGCACTCCTCCCTTTTTTTTCCAATCCTCTCTCGTGCAAGGCTTTAGCACCCAGTCTCCCGATTTAGAGCTTTCTCCCCCCAGCTTTTCGTCGTTTTCTCCCCTTTTTCCGCCTTCTGATTCCTCATCCAAAAATGTCGTATGCCAGATCCATCAATCCCAGAAAAAATCCTCCAAGCTCCAAGTTCAGCGTATCCTGAAATGTATGCATTCCATGAGATTACATCATGAACTGGCAGCATATCAAAGACACGGTGTGCTTCAGCAAGTAAGCCACTTCTGCCATACATGTCTACCAGTTTGTTTCCAACATAAAGCTCACTCTCCAATCCTTTTTGAGCTACTTATGAATGTATCTTCTGACTTGTGTCCAGTGGTCCTACACTACCACATGCTTTTAAGCAGAGAACATAAGTTACAGCATCTGCAGACACACCCCCTTGTTGCATAAGCATGAAACATGTGAGCACTTCCTCACCAAAACCATATTCGGAGTAGCCTGTAATGAGGGCAGTCCAAGAGACTACATCACGAATGGGTAAGTTGTTGAAAACATGATGCGTTTCCGCAAGGGAGCCAAATTTCCCATACATATCCACAAGAGAGTTGCCCACCAGGGGCTACAAGCGCCACATTTACCATAGATACTAATAAGTGTGCTATTAACAAAAGCATCTGAAGTGAAGCCCTTCATGTGAGCATCTATAATCATACGCAGAGAATAAATGTAATCACAACAATTAAGTATGCATAAAGTATTAAATCGCACACACAACTTTCGGGTGGTTTTCACACCTCGAATGCGCAGCAATACGACATCCACCCCCTCAAATCCTGTGCATCCTCCGGATGGGCCAACTACCCATGATCGTTATCATCAAGATCTACAAACTTATCAATCTCTTCGTTATGCATTTCCGATAGATCAACAAGATTATCTGTCATATCATCTGTCTCTTCCATTGGAGTTTCTTATCGTTGCTCTTCTCTTGAAAATTCTTCCAATGCATAATCCTCATCATCTCTTTTCTTGAAAATCTTGATTCTTTTTCCAGCAATAGGCACTCTAAGCACTGTCCCATCCAATTCAGTCAGCTCATATGTTGCATTATCAAAGACATGTCTGACTATGTACGGCCCAAACCATCTTTTCACCATCTTCCGAAGTGCAGTATGTTGATTTTCAAGGCTGCTATCAAAGACCAATACCCAATCTCCCTCTTCTATTGCTCTTGGTCGTAAGCGATGCCTACTGTCAAACCTGTCCTTATTCCTTAGTCTAGCAACCTTCAACCTGTCAATAGCTAGCTGAATATCCTCAGGTCTCCTCTCCAACTGTCGAATCCGAAGAGCTAAGAGCTCCTCTCTCGTCAAATCCTCCTGCCAAGGTAAAACTGACCAAGTCAAAGCACAAGTCTCAATCGGCATAACAGGTTTCTGACCATACATCAACTCTGCAGGCATATATCCTGTGGTAACACTATGAGTCGTACGATCAGCCCATAAAGCAAATGGTAAAAGTCTTGGCCATTCTCCAATCCGTCCTCTGCATGCTTTGGCTAATGCTTTCACTATCGGCGGATGCCCTCTTTCACTCTTTCCATTTCCCTCTGGATTATATGCTGTGGTTAGAGCCAATTTGATTCCTAGCTGAGAGAAAAACTCCCTAGCTTCATCTGCATCCAATTCACCACGATCCGCAGTGATCTTACCCACACAACCATACCTGCAGAAAATTTCCTCCAATAAGAACTTACACACTGCACTAGTGGTCTACGTTCTCAAAGATCTGCCCTCAACATGATTAGTAAGATCCTCTCTAGCCAAAACAATGTATCTCATCTACCATAAACCCATAGGCATGGTAACCAAATCAACTACCCACTTATAATGAATGCATAGCGGATAGGTCGGATGAAGCTCATCTCTATGACGCACTACTGAATACATCTGGCAGTCTCTACAAGTCTCAACAAAGTGAGAAACATCTCTATACATGCCTTTCCACCAATATTTCTCCTTGATTTTCTCATAAGTAGCCCATACTCCTCTATGACCAGCCCAAGGACTCTCATGAAACTCCCTCATCACTTGTAACTGTGTCTCTCTATCGCAGACAACCCGCAAAGGTAATCCACCTCTTTTCTTCGGATGCTTCCAAAGAAATCCGTCCTTGAGAAAATAACCATAGGCTTTCCTTCTGATCTTCTTGAACTCTTCATCTGTCCATTCATCTCTTTTGCTTAGTGTACTAAGGTACCTGCCAATCTGCAACCAATCTCCAACATAAAGTTCTTCTGTGAAAGCCACAATATCATAGACATGACAAACATGATCAACCATAGTGGCTGAAATTTCTGCATCATCCTCTTCTGCAAGTAGAGTCTCCTCATCATCATATCTGGCTCTAGACAACATATCTGCCACTGGATTATCCTTCCCTGCTATGTGTTTAAATTCCGGATTTAATGACTGGATGTATGCAATCCATCTCAACATAGCTATATCCGGAGTAGAGCAACTCGTGATCATACCAATCAATGGCAAGCAATCTGTCTCTACCACAACTGAAGCTCCAATAAAGTACTCCTTGTCACATTTGAGAGCCATGACAATCCCCAATAACTCCCTCTTGATTTGCGGATATCTCCTCTGTCTCTCGTTTAGGACTTTCGCCCCAAACCGAATAGCATACCTATTTCCATCTGCATCATCTTGACCCACAGCCCAACCTATGCCAATTGGACTAGTGTCAACTGTCAATACAATAGGCCTATCACAATTATAATCCACTTTTCTGAGAGTAGGAGCATTCTGCAATAACTTCTTCAGTTTCCGCATGGCTCTAGTGTGGCTCTCATCCCGATAGAATTTCTGCCCCTTTCGAAGCAGCTGATACAAACAATCTGCTATGTGTGCAAAATGAGGTATCCAAATCATATAAAACACACAAGCACCAATGAATCTCCGTACCTCTGAAGTAGTAGAATAATACTCAGCAATCTTGCCTATAGCATTCACCTTATCAGGTGAAGGTTTCCTGCCATAATATCCACACATATGCCCAACAATGACAACCTCATTCACTCCAAAAACAGATTTTTGCCCTGAAAGTGTCAAGTTCACTTCTTCTAACCTGGCCAAAATCTTCTCACATGCTGAAATATGATCAGCCACAAAGTATCTGCATCCCTGCTCATTTAGGCTCTCATTCTTCTCTTCTTCTGCACACCCCTTAATGGGCACATCATCCAAGAAAGGCATAGTAAGCTGAGGTATGTAATCACGAAGGACCTTATGCATGGCATTCATCATATGCGCAACAGAATTAGTGGCACCTTGAGGCAAGGTACACATCCTCACAAGCCCAATAGGAGTTCTCATGGTGGTTATGTCCCTACTTTCCAAAGCCAGCTGAAACTGATCATAACCCGAATACAAATCACCCAAAGAATAGATGGCACGTCCAGCAAATGCCTCTGCAAACTCATCCACAACTGGACCTATACCAACATTCTTGATAGTAACTCTGTTCACTGGCTGCATGTCCTGAATAAATCGGAGAGTACCATTCTTCTTTGGAACTGTAAACCACCTGTTTGAGTATGGTGCAGATGAAGGCTCAAGGATTCCCATCCTGATTTTCTCATTCAATAAATCAATCAGCTTTGGCAAGTGTGCTTTAGGCACTGGAATAGGTCGGAGATTCCATGGAATATGAGGAATAGTAAAAATGACCATAGGAGCAACAATATCATGATTCACACATCCAATCTCATGTGGCAAAAAAGCAAATCCCCGTCCATGACGCTCAAGCATCTCCTGAAAGCATTGCTTCTCTATGGGTAACAAGAAATCACCATTTCCAATTTTCAATTCAGCAAGTGTCTCTACTGAAAATTTATGACCAATATGCTCCGGATTCCTCAAAATTTGCTGTTTAGTAGCCCTCTCTATTTGCTGATCACTGTCAGGTGGAAGCGGTACAGCAACTGGCTTCACCTTCTTATCCACAGTTTTGTATTTCGTGTCAACCCTGGCTTCATTATGCTCTTCTGCATTACATAAACCTTGCTGTAAATCAGCAATTCTGCACTTCAATGGCTGAATATTCTCAGCCCTCTGCTCTATGGACTGCATAGGAACAACCCCAAACTCTGAATGCTGAAATATTTCAGCAGTAAACTCTGTTGGTTGAAAATTTTCAGCCCTCTGTCTCTCTGAAAGCTGATCATAACCAGCTGGAAACTCTGTTTGTTGAATTTCTTCAGCACTCAACACTCTTTGCTGAGTTACCTCAGCCTCTGACTCAATCTGTGACATAAAATCTGCAATTTCATGAAACATGTCCAGGGACTGCACTAATACATTACCATGACAATTCAGCATATCAGTTTTTAGCATATCTCCCATTTCTGTAATCGTATCTGCACAAATCACACTGTCATACATCCCATCTATGTGCTCATCATCCTCCAAAATTCCTGCATTTTTCAAAATTTTCTCCTTCCTGCATATATACTGCCTGGCAGCTCTAGGCAACCTAGAAGTCTTCTGATAACTCATTGAACTGTTTGCTGAAATCCCAACATAACCGGAGGAGAAAACATCGCTGCCAGGAGGCGAGAACTCCAATCTCCTCTGCTCTGTACCACCGTCGTCTCGCGAAACAGCGATACCTAATGAAAACCCGAATCCCTCATAGTGGGTAAGGGTGCATCTCTGAGAGTATCTATGTTTCTAACATGGTTCACACATACAGTCATAAACTGAACTGCTCTCATACCATCTTTACTGCGAATTCGTGCATAAGCAGATCCATCATCCATGACCTTTGTTTCCATGCGCATCTCTGTAATGAATGGCTATCCAAGAATTATAGGATAAGAGCATGAATCCTGCACAAAGAAATGAAAATCCTCCTCTACATCACCAATAGAAACCCTGACACTAGGGCAAGCAGCATATAAATCACCTGCAGTGTTATTGGTGGCTCTCATACGCCACCCATGCTCTACATCCATAGGCCATCTGTTACTCTCATAAACTCCACGTACTATGAGATTAATCTCTGAACCATGATCAACCAATGCAACATAAGGCACCTGTTTTTCACCAACCTTTACCATCGTCTCTGTAGTTGCCCTAGCCCAATGGCTCTGCGAAAAGTGACTACGCGGTATCAAAACAGGCTCATCAATTTCAGCATAATGCATAGGCTGAACCCTCTTCTCTACCTGCGGCAAAACAGAAGCATTATCAACCATAACCTCATCATCATCCTCATCCAACTCTCCAATCAAAACTCCCTGTGTATCAGTGGTAGCCAATGCATGTCTTTTCCTCTTCAAGACCTCCTGAAACTCTCTTTTTGAGATACCCAAAATCTCAGAAATAGTGAAAGTCACCTCACTGCCAAGTATCTTATCATTAAAGATTTTCTTCATGTCTGTAGATGTCTCAATATCGGACATCAATCTGAATCCTGGCTGCTTTCTCTCTCTAGGCTCTTGCCTCTTCTCTCTCTTTTGAGCATCCTCCATCTGTCGATCTGGCCCTGGTCTTGAAGACGGTCCTGCAGTAGGTGGAGTAACAAACTCACCCCCTCTAGTCTTCTTAGCTGCACTTGGATTTTCTTCATCCCTCTTACGCTTCTCCTCAACAAATACATCTCCACCATGAGATTTAGCCAAATAAGCATAAATAGAATACCTGTCAACAGGCGAGTCCCAACATGTCTCTGATCTGATGCTAGAGCCTGCACTAGTCAAAACAGTTTGCTAAATTTTCCCCTTGTTTGCAGTCTCCATAGCATAAGTCCATAGTGCGGACTGAGTCTCTGATCCCTTCTCAATCTGTACTCCATATGCAGAAGCATCACCTCTAGCTGTCACATAAGAAGTACGCGCAGCCATGTCCTCCACTAACTTCTTCATTCCACCTTTACCAAAGTTGGTAGCAAGTGGAGCTCCTGTCTCAGTCAACCAAATCTTACCATCTTGCCCCCAATATACCAAATTCTGCCTCCTTGCATCCTGGAAAGAGTCACAATCCCTGCAATGCTGATGCTCATACTATCACACCAAATATATCTCCGATCTCTCCTAGGTGCACTAGGAGCACTCCTAGGTGCAGTAGGAGCACTAGAAGAAGTAGTAGGCACAGTCGAAGCAAACTGCTCCTTCAACTTACCCACCAACTCCGCTTTGATTGACTCAAGTGTCAAATATGTGATGCCTTTGATTATGTCATCAAGAGAAGTAGGCACCGATGGAGCGGATGGTTTTGGAGCAGAAGGTGTAGGCATCGGTCGTGGAACAGGAGGAATAGGTGGAGTAGAAATAGTAGGCACTGGCATAGGCCAAGAAACTGGCTGAGGAGGAGAAGAAATAACAGGGATAGAAGTAGGCATAGGAGCAGATGATGGTGTAGGTGTCATGGAACCATTCTGTAGGCGAGTCTTCCATATTCTCCTCTTGGTCAAAGTCGAGACTGCATCCTGAGCATCTTGCCAATCAATTTTAAGACCCATAGGCTTCGTGCGATCTTCAAGAAGCTCACCCAATTCTTCTTGAAGAGCAGGATCTGCAGCTTGCAAGAAAAGCTCAACTTTTTCAACATCCAATGCTCTTTGTTCAATAGCATCAAGCTGACTATACCTCTCTTCGAATTCTCGAATCAACTCCGAAGCAGCAAGACCCTTGTTTGGCATGTAGACCCACTCTCGGAATGACCGCCGAGTAGCCATACCAAAGTCCTCAAGGAAGTATTCTTCTTTTAGAGCCTTCTTAAAATCTTGCCAATGTGTATTTTGAATAAAAAGATCAGTCACTTTTGTCCTCAAAGCAGGTGTGACAAGACGAAGGAAGTACTTACTCATAAGTCCAGCAGGAACTCCAAAAAACCCCATCTTGATCTCATATGTCTTCAAATATGCTGAAACATTACGCCCGTCAAATAGCTTCTTCTCACTCTCAACTGCTTCAATAGCCTTAGTCGCGCTGTTTGCATTCTCCTGCTCCGAATAGAGTTGCCTTTGCTGAGACAACTGCTGTTGATGCAATTGTTGTTGCTGCTGCATATACAATTGTGTTTGCTGATTTTGGAGCTGCATATACATGGACATATTCTGCAAAATCTATTTTAGATCCTCCGTTGAAGTACTTGACGCAGCAGTCATTGATGGAGCTGAAGTAGAGGCAGCTGGAGTTGTAGAGGAAGCTGAAATAGAGGCTGAAGTATCTCCCATCCTGAAATTTCTGCGACGCTTTCACGTCGGGTTCACCAAAGATGTCGAAGGATTTGTGAAAGCAATGTCGTAACCACAGAGGACCTTATCTAATTTCAGGATTGAAGATCAATCAAGCAAATAATCAAGATGAGAAAATGATACCAAGATTCATGATACCAAGATTCTGTTTCATTTTAGTTCAATGAAGCATAACCAATTGTCCTGTGAATGAAGTTCCAAGAATTTTCCTCTTACAAAAATCCAAATGCTCTTCTTCTTGTTTCCTCCAAAGATTCAGACTGTTCAGTTGAAAGAGTTAAATCAAAGCAAGTTACCCTTCAAGGACTCTTACTGAATATAAGAGTTTTAGTTTATGCTCTCTTTCTCTTCTCAACTGACTGCTAATATAAAGCATGAAATTTCACTTCAGTATTTGATCCTGAAAATGTCAGCTTCTTAAGTTCATCTTCTCTGTTTTACTCATGGCATTTCATTGCAGAATACTGTCATCAAAGATTCATTAAGCAAAGTTGTACTAACTATAGAGAGTGTTTTCAGAGAGGTTCCAAGAGGAACCGAGGGAATTGATCTCCTTCCTCCCTGCAATTCTTCTTTCATAAGCGCTGTACAGCCCAAATCTATTAAACCTCCTTTGTTTGCACAGAATGGTAAAAGTGAAGATTATCAGTTCCCTGTTAAATTCCCTTCATTCACAATCAATCCTGATGTCGAAGGATTTTCAATTCTCTACAAGTCCTCTTTGCATCAATGTTGTTGTCGAGGACATTGCATATTCTCTTGATAGCAACAGGCTCATTGGTCTCAGAATTGAGCGCAGAGCAGGCAACACCATAAGCACCTCTCCCGATGGTGGCAATTCACCGAATATGATGTCTATGGCAATATCTTCGAGGTCACAATAAAATACAAATATGGATTGTTGTCCTGCTGCTGGAAGAGGGCGACACCCGCCTGTACAACGGCAACTTCTCAGTTAAGTGCTTAAGCCTCCAATAGCACCGCTCGCCATCATACATCAGGACGTTTGAGGCCGGTTGATCTGTCGATGCGGAGATGAGATGCTGTGGATTCCACTGATTTCAAGGTCGATGGCCACAAAGTCTGCGGATTGGAGGTGGACTTTGAAAGTGATGACTCCCAGTTATGGTGTGCCTCATGTGCTCGTCGTGGTCGAGAACGCTAGCCCTTTGAGGATCTGCACCCCAGCTTTCAACTATTTATCCTCCTGACAGTCGATGGAATTGAAACCAGAATGCATCTCTCCACAGCAGTGAAATATACTTCACTTAATTGATCTTTTCTTCATCCAGTCGAATCATTTTGTTCATCGAAGTCTCAGCCACAATGCAGATGACAACGAAACCTTTCAAATCGAACCTTCTTCCCCTTCTCGAGTAAAAGCCCCCATCCTCTTCAAGTTCCTGTCTGCCACAGTAGCCGTCGTCATTCTTCTTCTCACTTTCGTCATCCTATTCACAGCATCATTCGATGAAGATTTGATGTCACAGAGCTCCTCGGTTCATCGTCTTCACATTTGTTCCGTTTCTTCTCAGTCTCACAGCAGTGCGTACGGTTTCTAGTTCCTCTGACTCAGCTGTAGCATTCTAGGCTGATACTGATTATGACCGAAATATGTTGGAAACAACAATGGCATTCCCACCTCCCTCCAGCGCAAGGCTTCCACACTCCCCTACAAAGCATAGTTAGCTTTTTCCTCTCCACGTTCAGGTCTGCAGTCCTGATTCCGTCGATCTCCTCCTTGTTTTTTCAGGCTACGATTAATGAGGATTCACAGGCTAAGGTTAAGGACATTAGATTTCCAGGAATGCAGCAGACTACACTGCTACTCTTATGACTGTGTTCACGGAGTTGCAGAGCACTCCCCTTTCTTCCCAGATTGCAGAGCTCCTCCTTATTCCCCGTTTTCAGAGCACTCCTCTTTCTTCCCAGATTGCAGAGCTCCTCCTTATTCCCCGTTTTCAGAGCACTCCTCCCTTTTTTTTCCAATCCTCTCTCGTGCAAGGCTTTAGCACCCAGTCTCTCGATTTAGAGCTTTCTTCCCCCAGCTTTTCGTCGTTTTCTCCCCTTTTTCCGCCTTCTGATTCCTTATGCAAAAATGTCGTATGCCAGATCCATCAATCCCAGAAAAAATCCTCCAAGCTCCAAGTTCAGCATATCCTGAAATGTATGCATTCCATGAGATTACATCATGAACTGGTAGCATATCAAAGACACGGTGTGCTTCAGCAAGTAAGCCACTTCTGCCATACATGTCTACCAGTTTGTTTCCAAGATAAAGCTCACTCTCCAATCCTTTTTGAGCTACTTCTGAATGTATCTTCTGACTTGTGTCCAGTGGTCCTACACTACCACATGCTTTTAAGCAGAGAACATAAGTTACAGCATCTGCAGACACACCCCCTTGTTGCATAAGCATGAAACATGTGAGCACTTCCTCACCAAATCCATATTCGGAGTAGCCTGTAATGAGGGCAGTCCAAGAGACTGCATCACGAATGGGTAAGTTGTTGAAAACATGATGCGCTTCCGCAAGGGAGCCAAATTTCCCATACATATCCACAAGAGAGTTGCCCACCAGGGGCTACAAGTGCCACATTTACCATAGATACTAATAAGTGTGCTATTAACAAAAGCATCTGAAGTGAAGCCCTTCATGTGAGCATCTATACTCATACGCAGAGAATAAATGTAATCACAACAATTAAGTATGCATAAAGTATTAAATCGCACACACAACTTTCGGGTGGTTTTCACACCTCGAATGCGTAGCAATACGACAACGCTATTAAGCTTAAAACTTTCAATGTTTTAATTTTCTCATGGTGGCAGTTCGCACACAACTAATACCGAATTCATCTCAACTTCCCTGCAAGCCCCTATTCACACCTACGCTATGATAGAGATGAATTCTAGTAAGTAGAGAATCGCACGCAGACTATATAGAAGACGTATATGCTTGGAAGAAGACGAATATCAATTTCTGTAACCGCGGAGAAGAAAGATTGCTAAAAAGCCATTTAAAAAAAAGCAAGCCTTGTAAACTCGACCTTGAGCTACGCTCATCCCGCTAACAAGATTTCGAGTGTGTGAGGTTGTTTAAAATTTTGCAGGATGACTGATCAAAATATGAAAGATTTTATGTTCGAAGGTGATTTAACGGAACCAACGATGGAGCAAAAAATGGACCTAATTATGATGCACCTTCAAGAGGAATGAAGAGCACATTAAGCTTTGCAAGCTCAATTGGCCACTCTTCAATGACGATGAAGATGGACCGCAACCTAAATATGTTATATGATGCACGATCAATGCGACACTTGAAGTACAATCTATTCTGAAAAAAGCCAAGATAAGTAAAATTTCAAATTTTGTACCTTCAATGGGTTATGTGATGGAAAGACTATTCTTGCTTTTATTAGTCAATTTGATGATTATTTCCATGAAGAACAATATGTCAAAAAAGACAAAATTAAGTGTCACTAATCATCTAGTGGACAGAGTATCACCATGGTGGACTGTTGTTTGCAAAAGCATTGACCGTCAAAACCACTTTGTTCCATCTTCATTCCATAAATCTTGGATACGACCCCCTGCTATACCATTAATTACAAGTTCAAATCCTAAGCTATCTCTCCATCCAAATCCCAACATTCCTAAACTTTGCTCTATTTCCAATAATGTTTCTAAAGCCATATCCATAGTCTGCTATAAATGCCATTAACCTAGACATCTAGCGGTGAATTGTCAATCCAAAAAGTGAATTGTTCACATCAACTACTTGGGAGCAACTGAAAATTAAGACCATGAAGAAATGCCAAATTTCACGGAAGATAATGATGATATCGACACTACTTTAGATACTTTACCAGGTATACCAAATCCCCATTCTTTATTAACAATGAAATGTATTGTGCATGGTAAAGAAAAAACTGCTTTACATGATGATGGGAGCATACACGATTTTATTTTTGTAAAATTGGTCAAATAATTGAATTTACATACTATTTCCACTCATTATTGCATCAATCCTACATTTCTAGGTACTAGATGCAATGGAATACAAGAAGTACATGACTTAGAAATTAAAATTGGTAATTATGTTGAACGTAGAAATTTCTTAGTTGTGCATCTACAATCTAGTAACATTATCTTAGGAATGCCTTGGCATCATCACTATAATCCTGATATAGAATATTCCACGCATTCAATGAAGATTTATTCTAATGGAAAATAAATCACATTGCATGGTATGCACACTTTTGATCATTTTCCATTGCTTAGTCATACACATGCTAAATGTGCATTAAGAAAAGGTAGCAAATCCTACTTAATCTGGGTGAATGAAATTGAAGTCAAGGAAAATAAGATGCATCATAGGCATGCACAATTTCTTTTACAATTTAAAGATTTTTTTGCTGTTGACTTACCACTTGGTTTACCACCCACACGTCCTGAAGATCACAAAATAGACTTAATTCCAGGTTCTCAACCACGATGTAAAGCACCTTATCGACATAATCAAATTGAACAAAAAGAAATTCAAACCCAAGTTGAAGAATTGTTAACCTGAGGACTTACGAGGCCCAGTAGTTCTCCATTTGGTGCACCTGTCCTATTAGTTAAAAACAAAAACAATACCTATAGGATGTGCATTGATTATCTTTTCCTAAATAAGATCACTGTTAAGAATAGATATTAGATTTCTAGGGTAGACGACCTCATGGATAAACTACAAGGGGCTGCAATATTCAGTAAAATAGATCTTAAGTCTGGATACCATCAAATACGACTTGACACATATGATATTTTCAAAACTTTATTTAGAACTCAATTTGGACATTATGAATTCCTTGTTATGCCTTTTGGTTTAACTAATACACCAGCCACATTCAGCTGTATGATGAATCACATATTTTTGAAGCATCAACATTGTGTCATTGTTTTCTTTGATGACATATTGGTTTTCACTAAGAATGAGAACGAGCATTATGAACATTTATATTTGGTTTTCAAATTGCTAAAAGAGAATCAATTATATGCTAATCCTGAAAATAGTGAATAATACTTATGACATATTGTTTCATCTGAAGGTATCAAAGTTGATCCTAAAAAGATAGAAGCAATTTTGAATTGGCCGATACCTAAAAATGTGCATGAATTACGTTCTTTCTTAGGTCTTGCTAGCTTTTACATAAAATTTGTGAGAAATTTTTCATTGCTTGCATTACCTTTGACAAAATTATTAAAGAAAGGTATTGTGTATCATTGGTTTGAAAATCAGAAAAAGTCTTTTGATTTATTAAAACATGCTTTGTCTTTGTAGTGTTTACCACTTGGGTATTCTCTATCTTCTCTTCCATATCCTATCTCTACTTCCTTCTACTTCTCATCCCCAGTGGATTCGACTTTTCGTTAAAAACCCCTCCGACATTAGTGAACCTGATGTGAAAGGTCGTCAAAAGAAGGAAAGACAAGATGGGAGAAACTTTGAATACAATCTCCAGTGATGTTTTGCAACAGTTGGTGCAAAATATGAATATGCTTATGCAGGTACAACAACAACAATAGGTGATGCAAGCTTCAGCTCAAACAGATAGTGTTGTGATGAATGTTGTGCAAGCAGTTGAGTGTGAGGTGAAGTTATTCAATGGTATGAATGTATCTGCATATGTATATACCTATGCTCAGAAGATGGAATTCTTTGGGGTGGCTCAATCTACATGGAGCCAGTGAGGATACCAGTTTGATTACATGCAAGACTTTTTAAGAATGGGTTTTACAACCTAATAAGGGTCTTGTGGATACGAAATTGTTAAGAGAATTTGAAAGTCGATTTGAGCAATTGGATCTTGCAGAACAACAAGCTCTTGCAAGTGAAAAATTGAATTATTTCTACAGGTAACTGATCCTGAGCTTCAAGAGAAGCTTGATGATTTGCTGAAGGATCAGACCACAGAGACAGGTTTGAAAATAGAGTGGAGACATGTCAAGGAAGCTATTACTGCACTTGTGAAGAAGCATAGAAGAAGAGAAAGATTGCATGTCTCTAGCTTGCTCACTGTTATGGGCAAGATGGTTGAAGTATCCACTAAGCCACCTACTTCTATGGCTAACCCTATGGCTGTACCTGCTATTGTTCCCTCTGTTAGGGAAGATGTCTTAGATGAATTGGTCAAAGGCATGAGGGATCTTCAATTGAAGGTTACAAAAGTGGACGAAAAAGGACAAGAGGAAAGGGGACAGCTTTGCAGCATGAGGGAAAGAATTGTGCTACCTATCAAGAGGCCTTGGCATGACAGCTTATGTTTTAGAAAGATGGCAACATCCATGCACAAGAAATGGGATTGGCTCTTGCTTTGAATTTTGGAAAGGGAGGTATGCAGAAGTTGTTGGAAGACTTGGCTTTCCAAAATGCTTATGCGGCGGTACATGCTTCTACTTTTGGTCTATAGTTGGATAGAATGCATGGCCAAGTGATGGTTGGCCCAAAAGCTGAAATATGGACACATGCTTTATATGCAGCTGAAAAGAGAAATGTCACTGATAGTGAAATTTATCATGCACGGAAAGACATTCATGGCATAACTGGTTGGGAATCACCGAATATAGATCCATATTTAGTGTATGCATATCTAGCAAAGGTTCAAAACGCGGATGTACTTGTGGAAGAAAAATGAAAAAGAGATGAAGATATTGTAGAGACATCTAAAAGAATGACAAGAAGAAGTGTGGATCAGCCTAAAGCTGCATATCAACCACCTCCCAACCATGTTATGGAAGAGGTCAGTCAGGAGCAAAAACAGGATAACAAACAAGAGGGCAAAAAGAAGAGCAAGTAACTAGGATATAAGTTGCAATCCGACATTGAGACATCCACAGATCTTAAGAAGGTTCTTAAAAAATGGATCTTAAACAATTAGGTGAAATCTACCTTGGGGGAGGCGCTTGGCATTGCCAAGCGAGAATTTCATGATGAGATCATTGAAATAATTAAAATAAAACGTCAGTTTCTTGGTGATACCGCTAGTGCATTGCTGCAATTTGAAGAGAAAACTAGTTTGTTGGGTATTCGAGCTAAATATGAGCATGAAGTAAGTACTGGATTGTCTATGCAAGATGTTGTTAGCTATATATAGTTTGTCTATATATAGCACCCCAGGTCCCCTCTATATATTCCTATCATGTGTGCTGAGTTGACACATTTCTGGGGTTTCACTTCCAGTGTCTCATATCTCTCTTCTCTCCTCTTTTCCTTTCGTCTTTTGTCTTCCTCCCAATTTCCAACATGGTATCAGAGCGCCCAGCAGTGCTTGTGAGAGATGGCGGCATGCTGCCGACCCTATGAGGCCTAAGCCTATTCCTGCATCGGGAGATGACCCAGATGTACTCTTCTTTTGATAGGGAGAAGGCACTCACAAAGGTTACTTGCTCAAGGAGCTCCTTGATGGTTGAGACAAGCTGACGAGGGGAGCGACGAGGCTGGGATGTAGAGGGATCATCTTGATTGCTGAAGACAGAGGCCAGATTCTCTCCGATGAAGATGAGGTACGCGATGTAGAAGGCACCCTAGATGAGGACGATCGTGAGGTCGACTGAGGCGTGGCCCCAAGACAGAGGATAGATTCTCTCCGATGAAGATGAGGTGCATGATGCAAAAGGCATCCTGGCTGAGGACGATCGTGAGGTCAATTGAGACACGGCCCTAAGACAGAGGCCAGATTCTCTCCGAGGAAGATGAGGTACGCGATGCAGAAGGTACCTTGGCTGAGGACGATCATGAGGTCGACTGAGGCAAGGCCCCATCGACTGCACGCGATGAAGCCGAGGTCAAAGAAAGTGCTCATGGGATGTTCTCCATCTTTCAGCTTGGCTCTAGACCAGACGAGGGGCATCATGCAAAAGTGGCAGGCGAAGGCGACCACCACCATGACGACGCAGGATGAGAGCCATCTGGTGTGCTTGAAAGTGTAGGGGAGTGCAGTATACGCTTGTTTCTACCATGTCTAGGACGAAGATAATGCACTTATAAATTCCATTTCATTGCCTAAGTTTAGACCCATTACTTTGATGATGTACCAAAAATACATGCAACTAGCCTTCTATTCGTTCACATTCACGACATATTTCAATCTTACATAACGCTCGAGAGATGTCCTATCACATGTATTCCTTTCCAATTTCCATATGCTTTTAATTTAAACGTAAACATGAAATTTCCTTTCTAAGCGCGCCTAATCATTTCCTTATGCGGAATTAACACGGAAGAACCTGGACTTGTGGAGTCGGAGAGATGTCCACTTGTACATTCGGAGATGAGCCTCCTGCGGTCGCCTCTTGGGATCTTTTTGGAGCCATTGCACACGTAGGTTAGGTTTTTGAACTCGCTTTCGTCGCCTACAGATTTTTTTGCTTTGACACGCAACCTTCCGGCCTTTGCCTTTCCTCGCAGGCGGAAGATCCTTTTACGGTAGGTCGCTTGTGGAGAAGGGCCTTAAAAGACTTCGCGGGACCCTTTCCGTTGGTCTAGTGGGATCCTTATAGCCCCTCTTCAATTCCCGGGAAAGGGGTGTTAATGGACCTTTTTCGAAATTGTGGTGGGAGGGGTATTTCGGGACGGTGGTGGAAAAGGCCTTTGGAAATGGGTGGAAAAGTGTCGTGTGTGAAGGGGGGTTAATGAGGCCCCCTTTGGAAGCTTCTAAAGAAGCTTCCAAAGAAGCTTCTTCTTCAGAGAACACGTGGGCAGGGGAAATGTCGTGGACAGCGTGGTGGTGGGATGGCGGCCTGGCGACTGTGGCAGCAGCAGCGGCGGACTGGGGCGGCAGCAGCGAGTGGCGTTGGCTGGGCGGCAGCGCGATAGACTGGCGGCCTCTTCACGGCGACGACTTCACCTCCTTCACGTCTCCTTCTCACAGCTCCTCCTTTCCACAGTCTTTCCTCTCTCTCCCTAAACACACCCCCTTGATGGGGGGTGTTTTTATAGGCTTTGGGGGTGGGGAAGGGGGTCTCCACCCACGTGGTGATCTTCCCCATGCAACCCCCACTTTGCCATCCTCCCCCCCACACTCCCTTTCCTCCAGCCATGCATCGGCTGGGGGAAGGGATAAATATAAAAAAATTTGCATTAATTTAATTAAATTGCCCCTCCCAAGAGGGTGTTTTCGTGCGGCTTGCGGTTTTGAACACCCGGTTTGATTTACCATTTGCAGAGGACCCTATTTCCCGCACGCGGCTCACACATTACGCGGTCAATGATTTCAATGCAAAGAGATACCCTTTGTGCAGGGTTTACACGGCGTACGCAAGGTTAATATTTACGGTATGATCACGCGGAAATATTACATTCTCTCCCCCTTAGAAGAATCGAGATGTCCTCATCTCGAGATAAACTGGGGATATTGAAGATTGAGAGAGCTTTCATCCATCCAGGTAGCATCCTCTTCGGGGTAATCTTTCCACTGGACGATGTTGAGATATCGAGCTCCACTCGTGATACGCCAGGGTGACCGTTGTATATTTATGTCACCGACTTGTCAGTTGCAGACGCGGTTGGTACACCGCCCATGAATAATAGCTACATGATAGCTATCCTTATCTACTCTAGTTCGTGGCTCAGTTAGTATGCCACCTTAGTTAGTTGAGTTTGGTTTGAGACCCATATATAGGGTTCTTCTATTTCTTTGTACTTGAGTTCTTTTGGCTTACACAACTAAGAAGAGGAAAACTGTTTTCAGCCTCCACCCTTGTGTGTGTCTTCCCCCATTGTGCAAGCAAGAAAGCTTCAAGCGAGACTCCTTCCTTCTCTCCCACAATCTTGTCATGGTATCAGAGCCTTGTTCGTGGTAAGGAGCTCAAGAAAGCAAGCCAAGCTCGCGGTGGTCTGGTAAGAGGAGCAGTGTTGCTTTCATTTCCTGTTTTGGGAGCAGATCTCTGCAGGTAGCACAGCCGGAAATTGCAGGAGTGCATTGTCTCAGGTTGAGACGCCCTTCACGGTGAAGCAAGAGGGCAGTATATGCTGCGGGAGAGGGCTTTAGCCCTTGGCGACCTTGTTTTTTTGATTTGAGGCCATTTCGGGGCCTGTTTTGCAGACGGAAGTTTTCTGCACGCACTCAAGAAAAGGCTCAGTTTTATGCTGTGCGACCACTGTTCTACAGGTCAGTGAAAAGTTACTGTAGAAATTGCATCGTATGCTTGTGCGCAGAGACATTGGGAGTTTCAGAATCATCCTTGGTTCCTGTTTATGCAAAATCGTCACTAGGAAGTGATTGTGTGGTCAAATACCACTTTCGCCAGTTTTGCAGATTTGCCCTTGTGAGGGTGAAGCTGTGTTTTTTGCAGTGACAGAATTTCTTGCAGTATTCTGTAATGGCGTCTGATTCTCTTTCACAGATTGTCACTGAAAAGCTTGACAAGAACAACTTCCAGGCATGGAAGTTTAGAATGACGAATTTCCTTATGGGAAAAGGATATTGGAAATTTGTTGCAGGAAATGAAGAAGAACCAGTTCTTCCTGATGTTCCCAATCAACAACAAATGCAGGCATTTAAAACATGGCATGAGAGAGCCAGGAAAGTTATGTATTGGCTGTCTATCAGTATTTCAGACTCTATGATTGTGCATATTCAGGATGCAAGTACGCCAAAGGAGGCATGGGATACTTTGTCAAAAATGTATAGCACAAATACGCAAGCCAGGAAAATGCAGCTCAAGCAAGAGTTGCATAATGTGCAAAGAGAAAGTATGAGCATCAACGACTACCACATGAAGGTGAAGAAGATTGCAGATGCACTTGCTTCCATTGGGTCGCCAGTGGAAGATGATGATTTAGTTTCCGTGACCTTGAATGGTCTAGGAAAGGATTATGCACAGTTTCGGACATCCATTTCAGTTCGTGAAAGATTTCCTGATTTTGAGGAGTTGATTGCTCTTCTAATTTCTGAGGAACAGAGAAATGGTGGTGCATCTTCTTCAGGAGGAACTTCAAAAGAAGCTGTCTTCTACTCAAATGCTGGAAGAGGTAGAGGCAGAGGTAGAGGAGGCCGATTTGGAGGCCGTGTCAGAAATCAGAATATGCAGCAAACTCAAGAAAACCAGTCCTATGGAGGAGGACGTGGTAACTCTAGAGGCAGGGGGAGCCAAAGAGGTCGTGGTGGATGGCAAAGAGGCCAAAATGCAAACAGTAATGTTGAATGCTACTACTGTGGTAAAATGGGTCATATGGCTAAAGACTGCTATAAAAAGCAGAATGACATCATGAATGGAAAACTACAACAAGGGAATTATGCATCTTCTAGTAGACAGGGTGATGACAGAAATGAGCATTTGTTCATGGTGCAGCACATGAACAATTCTATGACAAGTGCAGAAGAAAGCAATGATGTATGGTATGTTGACTCAGGTGCATCAAACCACATGACAGGTCATGCAGAATGGATGGAGGATGCAAGGAAAATGGAAAAACCAGGATTTGTGGAGACTGGTGATGATACTGCACATCCTATTGTGCAGATTGGAAAAATTCCCTTGTCTATGCAGGGTGGGAAAAAGAAATACCTGTCCGATGTATTTCATGTCCCGAATATCACCAAGAATCTGGTTTCAGTTGGCCAAATGGTTGAACAGGGCTTGCAGGTCAGATTTAATCCTCATGGATGCTTTGTTGAGGATATGAAAAATAAAGGTCGCTTGATAGCAAAAGGAAAGAAGAAGGGCAGAATGTTTACATTGGATGCAGACATGTCTGAATTGAGTGCAGCAATGTTTGCACATGGGACCGGTGTAGTTGCAGATATTGATATCTGGCATAAACGCATTGGTCATGTTAATGTACAGCGACTTAAATCAATGCAGGCCCAAAATATTGTTGCAGGATTGCCCAAATTCAAGGTTGCAGAAATGCATAAGGTATGTGAAGCCTGTCAGTTTGGAAAACAGGCAAGGAAACCATTTCCTAGACATGTTCAAGAGAGTGAGAAGCCATTGGAATTAATTCACTCTGATGTGTGGACAACTAAAGCTGCATCTCTTGGAGGCTGTCATTATTTTGTCAGTTTTATTGATGACTATAGCAGAAAAGTTTGGGTGTATTTTATGAAAAAGAAAAGTGAAGTTTTTGGGCATTTCAAAACTCTTAAAGCTATGGTTGAAAAAGAAACAGGCTTGCAGATAAAATGCCTAAGGTCAGATGGAGGGGGAGAGTACCTCTCAAATGAGTTTGCAAAGTTCTTGCAGGAGCATGGCATAAAGCAGCAATATTCATGCAGTTATACCCCACAACAAAATGGAATTGCAGAAAGGAAAAACAGGCATATTGGAGAGGTATCTCGTGCCATGCTCAATGAAAAAGACTTGCCAGATTTTTATTGGGCTGAAGCAGTTGCTACAGCAGTCTACATAATGAACAGGACTCCCACTGCAGCAATACATGGAATGACTCCAGAGGAGAGGTATACTGGTAGGAAACCAGATATTTCTCATTTGAAAATTTTTGGTTGCATTGCCTATGTACATGTGCCAGATGAGCTGAGATCCAAGTTGGATCCAAAAGCTGAGAAGTGCATCTTTATTGGTTACTCTCTGCAGCAAAAAGGGTATAGATGCTATAACCCTTCTACTCGTAAGTTTACAGTGAGCAGAGATGTTGTTTTTGATGAGATGAGTAGCTGGTATAAACCAGTAAATGTGATTGATGATGAAGATGCACAAAATGGTAATGCTACACAGAATTCACAGCAGCAGTCACAAAATATTAGTGGACCTGGAGCGTCCTCTAGCAGTGGTTCACATTCTTCGCCATGGACAGGCAGATTGAGATCAGGAGAATCTTCTCAAAGCAATGCAGATAGTGGTATGCAGGTATCACGAAAAGGAAAAGAGAAGGTTGATCAGTCCATGTTTGATGTGAATGCAGGTCACTCTTATGTGGATGGTGAATCCAGTGGCTCAGAACAGAGCATTGATGATGAGTTGGGTATTCCTTCTATTGTTACACCTGGAGTAAGGAAGACCAGGGATGTTTTAAGAGCACCTGGGAGTGAACCTACTTTGCGCAGGCTCCCTCTCGTCTGAAGTTAATTCCGTGACCTGAATACGCCATTCATTAGGTGAAATGATCTCTTGGAATGGAGGCGAAACTTGTGCAACAAATTGCAACATCACTTAGCCTTGCGGGTTGATCGTAAGAAGTTTTGCCATTCCGTGGTTTAAGGTTGGCAGGTTCTTGCGCAAGTTTAACTTGCAAGGGGAAAGGGTAGTCATCCTCTTACTCTATCCTCATTAGGGAAAATTTGTCAAGTTAAGGGAAGCCAGGTAATTGCTTGGACGCAAATGATTACTCAATAAACTAAAGCGACATGGTCGCCGGAATCTACCATAAACAAAACCTAAAGTATTGACAGGGTATGACCCTAACCCAAGGATGATAGGAATCTTGCCAAGTTGCAATTGATTCCGGAATCGAATGCGGGTTGCATTCGGAGAGAAGGAATCACTCCTTAAACAGTTTGCCAGCTAAAGGTCCACTGGAATTGATTGTGCTTGTAACAGTTTAGAAGCACTGTTTGCATTGTTTTGCTCAATGAACTAAAGGATGAAAAGATATCTAAATACTTCAGGTTGAAGGCCTGAAGGGAGAGGCAGCTTCAGTTACCCCCGACTGCCTGCCTGACCCTAACCAAGGGGGTTGTTGACCGTGCCGGGAACGTGGACCGAACCCGCCGTGAGAGGTCTCTCCGTTGAGTTCTACTTGGAGCAGGAGGACGCTTGGGTGCCAGGGGGGGCTCTGGCCGTAAATCCCTCGCCATCCGGGCCCTGCACAAGAGGCTAACGTGACTCGGGATTGGATCTTGAGGCCCGCATAATAGTCTACGGGCAGAAGCTTGGAATAGTGATCCCTGGTGGATTACTGGATAGCCTTCGGGCGGATTATGATCAAGCCTACGGGCGGAACTCCTTGTATTTCAAAGATAAAAGGATAAAATGATAATAAAGAAGTTGTTTGACATTGTTTTCTTTATGTCCTGTGATAAGATTACGTGAAGGAACCAGTGCTTAACAGGGTTAATCAAAGAAGCTGTTTGTTATATGTCAAATTAATGTGGTAGGTAATTACATAACTAAAACAAACCGAGGAAAGTGCGGAGAATGGACCATGGGTCCGTCCTATGGATGGGTGGTCCTGGTCAGCCGGGAACTTTTCTCAAAATCTTCGACGAACAGAGGGATGATCATCATCGCCGAAACAAATAACAAGAACGATGACTTAGAATTACCTATTACCCGATTCACGCTGTTTTAGGGGAACGGAATGGGATTATGCCTTATGGCAGAGAGGTCGAGCCTTGCATCCCTCTCGTTTCCCATTCTCCTTGAACCAAGTGCAGCATGAATCCGCTTCGGACCTGGCGTTTCTGCGTAAAGTAGTTCGCTCGGGTCTGACGCTAGTTGCTGCTAGTTAATGACCAAATAGGAAAAACCTTAATTCCGATCGATCCTAGGTGGGAAACGGCCAGGACACTTCCGCTATGTGGCAGACGCGGGGAGACCTAGATTGCAAAACCCGTAACATTCCATGGGAGTGCCGGGTGGAGTTCTCTAGACAGTCTTTCCGATGGACTGCCAAGACGTGTCCTAGAGGATTCTAGTGGACACGTTACAGTTGGTATCAGAGCCGACCAACAATGGAATTGTTTTCATAAGATTTCATTAAAAATGAAGTAAAGAAATTGTTCCTCTCCAAACATTTCCTCATCTTCAATATTGTCTTGGAGAATTACGAGGCGTGGAACAAGTTTTTGGTGTTCCGGATCATGTTTATGACTGCAATGCATTCTCCGCATTATAGGCAGAGAATTGAAATGATGAACATCCTGGAGCAGATTTATAATCCATCACCTCTATATATAGAGCGAAGATGGACTGGGTCTTCAGGAATCTATTACATAGCTGCCCACCGGTTCGCTTATCTACAGACCAACCTGAAGAGGATCAAGTGGTTGGAAGAATTGAAAGTCGTGAAGCTGTTCATTTTTATGGAAGCTCACGTAAATTCGACTTTGCATATTCGAGGTCGGAGAGTTGAATTGAACTCATATGTATATGAGGAAGTAACCCGTGTAATTCCAGCTGATAGGATTAAGGTATTGGGCCGCCATGGGAAGTATGGATTCCAGCGGAAAGGATATCCTGAACTTTCGATGAATTATCGATTCCTAAAGATTCATGACCCAAAACCCTACTATTACACAGTTCCTGTAGACAAATCCAATACAATGTTGTTCTCCCCAAACTAAATGTAATGATTATCATCACACGAGATATTGTATAAGGCTACGCCATATAAATATAAATAAGGACTTCTTTTTATCACTATCCGATTGTGCATCAGGGTTGTTGCAAAAAGTTAAGTAGCTTCATGATTTACGAGATAGCTGAACTAAAGATAAGCTAATGTCAATTATCATACAATAATGTTAAGAAAACTTTTACTTAGGCACAACCCCAGGTACAGGTTCCAAATTCGCCCCCTACATCAAGTACTACTGTGATCCAGGAGAAGAAGTTCCTCCTCAAACAGATAAAGCCACCCGAGTTTGACGGGAGAGGCAGATTCGTCCAGTCGGATGCTGAGATTTGGATTGAATCTATGGAGGACTACTTCGAAGCAGCTGGTACTGCACCTACCAATCAGGCCATGCTCGCCAAATTAAAACTCACCGGTGAAGCCAGACTATGGTGGAAACAATGGTGCAGGGATCAAGGGATTTCAGAGGGGTCCGTTACCTGGGAGAAGTTAAAGCAAGCCGTGCAAGGCAGATATTTGCCACCTGCATATCGTACACAGAAAATGAATGAGTTCTATGAGCTAAAACAGTTAGGACTCACCCTTGACGCATACTACTCTAAGTTTGTCTCACTGTTAAAGTATGCGCCACAAATGGACACGACACAACAGGTGTCCAAATTTTGCGCGGGCTTAAATCCACCTGTAAATACCCGTCTCGAATCTATGCATCCATCAGATCTTCAGGATGCACTCATTCGAGCGGCACCTATAATTCAGGAAGTGCAAGCTAAACCAAGGGGTATTAAGAATTGGTCTTATAGCGACCCAAGCAGAGGGGCATTCAGACCCCAGGTTAAGAGAGTTCAAGGCCACAATCAGGGACAAAGGAAGAAAGCAAGGACAAATAACATCAACAACTTTGTTCCTACTCATGGTAATGGCCGAAACCTCCGATGCTTCCACTGCAATGAACTCGGTCACTTCAAAAAGCAATGCCCCAAGCTCAGCGAGGGACACCGTCAAGGTGCTGGCCGCGGTCAGGGAGCCGCCACCCGTGGTAGAGGAAGAGCTGCCTGCATTATCAATAGGCAAAGATGTGATGCAGAAGAAGGGGAAGACCCGACTATGGAAGCGGAATTCGAAAGAGCAACGGTCCATGCCGCTTTACACAAGAAGGGGCCGAATCGCCAGTTCTCGGTGATTCAAACACCGTCGGACTATCAAGGTAAAGGTTTCAAAACCTTGATTGATTGTGGCAGTACACATTCCTTTATCTCACCAGCGTGTGCTAAGAGATTAGGAATAGCCACAGTAGAAGCACCTACCCTACTTGTGGAATTAGCAAACGGTCGTGAGGTAACTTGTACCAGGCAAACTGCTAAGGAGGAGTTCTATCTGGGAGGAAAGAAAACCTCAGTAAAATTCAGAGTCATGAACTTAGGTATCCATGAGTGCCTACTCGGGATGGATTGGCTTAAGCCTAATGACGCCCACATCCTCTGTGGAAAGGGTCAAGTTTCTTTTCGAAACTCTGAAAGAGAATTTGTTACGACTCAAGGTGAAGCGGGAGCGCCAAGAATCCAGTTAGCCAAAGTATCGCGGATCATGAAAGGGGTTATGAAAGGATTACCTGTTTACTTGATCAAACTCAACAAGTTAGATCAAAAGCAAGAGTCTCATGAGGGACCCTCTTGGCTAAAAGAATACGCTGACGTATTCCCTGAGGAATTAACTGAACTTCCACCTCCAAGGGAAGTTGACCATGAAATAAGGCTATTACCTGGAGCTGCGCCAATTGTAAAGAGACCTTATAGAATGTCCATTCTGGAAGCTATTGAGTTGAAGGAACAACTCAAGCAACTATTAAACCAGGGTTACATCCGGCCCAGCAACTCACCATGGGGAGCTCCAGTCCTATTCCAGAAAAAGAAAGATGGGACACTTCGACTATGTATTGATTACCGTGGGTTGAATCAATCAACAATCAAGAACAAGTATCCTATTCCTAGAATAGATGAGCTTCTTGACCGCCTTCAAGGTGCAAAGATCTTCTCCAAAATTGATCTCAGGTCAGGTTATTACCAAATCAGGATCAAGGATGAAGATATTCCAAAAACGGCCTTCAATACAAGATATGGGCACTTTGAATTCTTGGTTATGTCATTCGGGCTTACAAATGCACCTGCCACCTTCAATAGATTAATGCAGGATATTTTTAGACCATATCTTGATGATTTCCTGCTTGTCTTCTTCGATGATACTTTAGTCTATTCTAAACAGGAAGAAGATCATGAATCTCAACTTCGGATTGTCCTTGAGACAATGAGGTCTCATAAGCTATATGCAAAAATGAAGAAGTGTGCATTCTTCAAACGTCAGATTGAATATCTAGGATTCATAGTATCATCAGAAGGAATATCAGTAGACCCAGCCAAAGTCAGAGATGTGCTTGAATGGCCAATACCAGTATCCGTCAAAGAAATACGCAGTTTTCTTGGCTTGACAGGATGGTATAGGGTCTTTATCAAAAACTATGCTTTGATTGCAGCACCTCTTACCGACTTACTAAAGAAGCAGACTTCTATTACATGGTCAACTCCCGAGCAAAATAGCTTCGACCAATTGAAGCAATGTTTGGTATCAGCACCTATTCTGAAACTTCCCGACCTCAATAAGGAGTTCGAGGTAGTAACTGATGCCAGCATTCTTGCCTTGGGGTGTGTACTCATGCAGGAAGGTCATCCCGTAGCATATTCTTTAAGGAAATTGAAGAGTCATGAAAAGAATTATGCCACGCATGATCTGGAGTTATTAGCTGTCATCCATGCTCTAAAGCTTTGGAGACACTACCTGTTGGGTAACAAGTTTACTCTAGTAACAGATCATAAGAGTCTCAAATGGATTTTTACCCAGAACGAGCTCAACATGAGGCAACGTCGATGGATCGAAGTATTGGAGGAGTATGACTTTGAAATCAAGTATCGACCAGGGAAAGAGAATGTAGTTGCCGATGCACTCAGTCGCAAGGCATTCCTAAACTCCCTAATCTTGCAGAATCCATCCACGGCCAGATCTCTAGCTACAAAGGTATCTATGCCAAGCAACCCTATACTCGAACTAGCTAGAGAGGAAGCATGCCATGATTTGGCCTACCAAACCATGATAAAAGAAATAGCTACCAAAGAGCAGAATCTGAAGTCACAAGCTAAGTATCGGGAATTTTCCACTGATAATGGACTTGTCTATTACAGAACAAGGTTATGTGTACCAACAAGCCAGTCACTTAAGCAAAAGATATTATGGGAAGCTCATGATTCCCCTTTCGCAGGACATCCTGGCTATGCAAAAACTCTTAATGCAGTTAGGAAGAGCTATCATTGGGAGAGGCTCAAAGGTGACGTTCTCAAATATGTCACTGAATGAGGCTGAACATGTCATGATGCCAGGGAAATTGCAACCACTTGACATTCCCCAAATGAAATGGGAATTCATCAATATGGATTTTGTGGTGGGCTTACCCCAAGTCCAAGGAGGATACAACTCCATTATGGTTGTAGTTGACATGCTTACTAAGGTTGCACACTTGATTCCAGTAAAGACAAACTATAAAGCCTCCGACATTGCTAGAGTGTTTATCAAAGAAATATTCAAGCTACATGGGTTACCTAGAAGGATCATCAGCGATCAAGATTCTCTTTTCACTTCACACTTTTGGAGAGCTATCTTTGAAGCTATTGGAACTCAACTCTGTTTTAGCACTGCCTACCATCCTCAAACAGATGGACAAACAGAACGAGTAAATCAAATCATTGAGGATATGCTTAGGGCTTACTGTTGTCGGGAGCCGAAGAGGTGGATTCAATACTTGCCATTAGTAGAATTTGCTTACAATGCTTCTTACCAGCAGAGCATTCAAATGACGCCTTTCCAGGCACTGTATGGTCATGATTGTCGAAGTCGCCTAAACTTTTCTGATCCTACCCTAAGGGTGGAAGCTTCAAGACAAATGTTGGAGGACATGGATGACCAAATAAAGTCAATAAGACAAGACATACAAGCAGCCAAAGATAGACAAAAGGCATATGCGGATTTGAAACGCCAAGAGAGGGTTTTCGGAGAAGGAGACATGGTTTTCATTCGTGTACGCCCAAAAAGGAGTTCTCTATCTCTAGGTGAATGCAAGAAGCTAAGTCCAAGGTATTGTGGACCGTATAAAATCCTCAAATGCCTGGGACCCAATGCTTATAAATTGCAACTTCTGGATAACCTAAAAGTTCATAATGTATTCCATATTAGTCTCTTAAAAAAATATGTACCCAACCCGAATCATGTACTTGATGACCAACAAGTTGTAATGCCTAGTTAAGGAGTCCTTGAACTAAGACCGGAAAAGATTTTAGATGTCAGGGAGAGACAATTAAGATCTAGAACCTTGAAAGAATGCCTCATCCAGTGGAAAGATTATCCCGAAGAGGATGCTACCTGGATGGATGAAAACTCTCTCAATCTTCAATATCCTCAGTTTATCTCGAGATGAGGACATCTCGATTCTTCTAAGGGGGAGAGAATGTAATATTCCCACCCGTGAATATTGACGTTCCGCACACAACGTAAACCTTGTGCAAAGGTTATCTCTTGCATTGAAATTATTGGCAGTGTAATGTGTGACCCGCACGTGAGAAATGGGGTCCTCCGCATTGGTAAATCAAAACCGAAAGTTCAAAACCGCAAGTCTCATAAAAACACCCTCTTGGGAGGGGCAATTTGAATAATTCAAGGCAAATTTTTTTATTTTTACCCCTTTTTCTCCAGCCGATGCATGGCTGGAGAAGAGGGAGTGTGGGGAGGATGGGGATATGAAAGTCGTGGCCTGCATGGGAGGGGGGGAACCCATGCAAGGGGGCCACGTGGTGGAGGCCTTCCCCCCCCCCCATGCCTATATAAACACCCCCTAGGAAGAGGCTAGGGGAGAAAAAGGTCGCTGTGCTAGAGGGACGGTGCTGTGAGAAGGAGGAGAGGATGCTGCTGCCCCGCCGTTGGGGAAAGGAGGGAGATCAGGCAGTCGCCGTCGTGCAGGAAGCCGCCGCGCTGCCGCCACAGTCCGCCGCCACGGCCGCCAGACCGCTACAGTCCGCCGCCCCGCCTGGATCACGACCCCCCCCCCTCGACGTTGCTGCAGTCGACTAGAAGCTTCTTAGAAGCTTCTTAAAAAGCTTCTAAGGGGGCTTTCTTAAGCCCCCTTCCCACTAGATCCCCATATGTCCATTCATACCCCCCCCCCCCCCCCCCGGGACTTTGAAGAGAAGAGGAAGAAGCTATAAAGCCTTTCGCAAGATCCTTCGTAAGAGGCTTCCCGTAATTAGACTTCAAAGGCCACAAGCCATCCGTGAACCCATTCCTAGCCACCCGGGTTTTTTCTAAAGAGCTCATAAAGCCCTCTTCCGCAAGCACCATTTATCCAAAGTCCCGCAAAGGAATCTCCTGCGTACGAGGGAAAAAGGCAAAGGTCTGGAGGCTGCATACCAAGGCAAGTCAATTCATAGACCGCAAAGGCAACCCAGAAGCCGAAACCACGCCTACGATGGCCCCTAAAAAGTCACAAGGTGCGCCTGCGGGAGGTTCATCTCCAAGCATTCAAGTGGATATCTCCCCGAGCCCACAAGTCCAGGTTTTTTTTTCGAGTTTATTCTCACACAAAGAAATGTTTAGGCACGCTTAAGTCCATAAGGGAGAATGCATTTTACGCTTATTTTTAATGCATGTGGCAGCGTTAAAAATACATTTGATAAATTATCTCTTTAAACATTAGACAGGGTTGATGCATGTCATGAAATTGAAACGGTTGCAAGTCTAGAGTTGTCCGCCTTAAAAGACTAGCTGCATGTTGCTATTTTGGAACATTATCAAAGTAATGAGTCTAAACATATAGGGCAAAGAAATGAAATTGATAAGTGCATTTGGTTACTAGACATGGTAGGAATAAGCGTGTGCCGCATTTTAGGCAACATCTTCCTTGTAATGATTCATGAGGAAAAGTTAACACCCATAAGATATTATCCGAAAAGAAATAGAAGAGTACGAAAATGACCTTATGGACTTGCAAGTAGCATGTAACATGGAATAAGTTAACACTAGCTTTAGTTTGGTATGAACTTCATTAACTACATTGTAGCTAGGGGAAAGTTGCGTGTTGCATAGTCATCATGCAGGAATTTCATTCATCAGGAGCCGTATTTAGGAAAGGTCGCATGGTTTATCAAAGCATGAGATTCTAAAGTGTAGACAACAAGGTTGTAGGCATGGTTATTTGATGTAAGTCCTAGTAGGTCCTAGGAAAGTTAGTACCCAGACTATCATGCATTTTTACTTTACCAAGGAAAGATAGAGTTATTGTGAACCATGTGATGCGTAGAAGCAATGAATCACATGTTTACATGTATTGCGGCAATTGCAACTATTTTTTTCCTCCTTTAGATCTACTTTATTATCTCTAGGAAGGATTCATCCTTGTCGCGAGACAAGCATAGTGAATTACCCAAATCACCTAGTCACAAAGGATTCACATGGGTATGGTTCAGTCAATACGATAGATACCCCAGACATTAACTAGGGATTAGCACGTTAAGGATTCGGCCAAGTTTTCCCATTGTCGCTAAGTCGAAACCTTCAAACCCAATAGTCCTAACCATATTCCCAAAAATGTTGAGCTAATTGGATGCTCATGTAAACAATAATCTAGGATTCCTACCTTAAGGACAAAGCGTTCAAAATGATGAAACTCGAATTGAGTTGGATCCCTAGGACTAAACGTTGTCGATTTAGTGAAATTAAGGATGGGGTGGGTAAAAAGACACCCTAAACCCTCCCTCTCGTCTGAAGTTAATTCCGTGACCTGAATACGCCATTCATTAGGTGAAATGATCTCTTGGAATGGAGGCGAAACTTGTGCAACAAATTGCAACATCACTTAGCCTTGCGGGTTGATCGTAAGAAGTTTTGCCATTCCGTGGTTTAAGGTTGGCAGGTTCTTGCGCAAGTTTAACTTGCAAGGGGAAAGGGTAGTCATCCTCTTACTCTATCCTCATTAGGGAAAATTTGTCAAGTTAAGGGAAGCCAGGTAATTGCTTGGACGCAAATGATTACTCAATAAACTAAAGCGACATGGTCGCCGGAATCTACCATAAACAAAACCTAAAGTATTGACAGGGTATGACCCTAACCCAAGGACGATAGGAATCTTGCCAAGTTGCAATTGATTTCGGAATCGAATGCGGGTTGCGTTCGGAGAGAAGGAATCACTCCTTAAACAGTTTGCCAGCTAAACGTCCACTGGAATTGATTGTGCTTGTAACAGTTTAGAAGCACTGTTTGCATTGTTTTGCTCAATGAACTAAAGGATGAAAAGATATCTAAATACTTCAGGTTGAAGGCCTGAAGGGAGAGGCAGCTTCAGTTACCCCCGACTGCCTGCCTGACCCTAACCAAGGGGGTTGTTGACCGCGCCGGGAACGTGGACCGAACCCGCCGTGAGAGGTCTCTCCGTTGAGTTCTACTTGGAGCAGGAGGACGCTTGGGTGCCAGGGGGGCTCTGGCCCTAAATCCCTCACCTTCCGGGCCCTGCACAAGAGGCTAACGTGACTCGGGATTGGATCTCGAGGCCTGCATACTAGTCTACGGGCAGAAGCTTGGAATAGTGATCCCTGGTGGATTACTAGATAGCCTTCGGGCGGATTATGATCAAGCCTACGGGCGGAACTCCTTGTATTTCAAAGATAAAAGGATAAAATGATAATAAAGAAGTTGTTTGACATTGTTTTCTTTATGTCCTGTGATAAGATTACGTGAAGGAACCATTGCTTAACAGGGTTAATCAAAGAAGCTGTTTGTTATATGTCAAATTAATGTGGTAGGTAATTACATAACTAAAACAAACCGAGGAAAGTGCGGAGGATGGACCATGGGTCCGTCCTATGGATGGGTGGTCCCGGTCAGCCGGGAACTTTTCTCAAAATCTTCGACGAACAGAGGGATGATCATCATCGCCGAAACAAATAACAAGAACGATGACTTAGAATTACCTATTACCCGATTCACGCTGTTTTAGGGGAACGGAATGGGATTATGCCTTATGGCAGAGAGGTCGAGCCTTGCATCCCTCTCGTTTCCCATTCTCCTTGAACCAAGTGCAGCATGAATCCGCTTCGGACCTGGCGTTTCTGCGTAAAGTAGTTCGCTCGGGTCTGACGCTAGTTGCTGCTAGTTAACGACCAAATAGGAAAAACCTTAATTTCGGTCGATCCTAGGTGGGAAACGGCCAGGACACTTCCGCTACGTGGCAGACGCGGGGAGACCTAGATTGCAAAACCCGTAACATTCCATGGGAGTGCCGGGTGGAGTTCTCTAGACAGTCTTTCCGATGGACTGCCAAGACGTGTCCTAGAGGATTCTAGTGGACACGTTACACTTGCTTTCGTCTTTTGTCTTCCTCGTAGTTTCCAACAGATGCTACTAACCATTGGATAGCATGTGGAAAAGAGAAGAAAGTGGCTAAAAATGCATTGTCTTGTAACTATATGCATGGTGGATTAAGGCAAATGCAACAATATGGAGAAGAGACTCTAGGATTTATTCCTCAAAGTCACTACACAAGAAATCATTGGGCTCGAGCTACCACTGAAACGGTAGTGAAAATAGGGAGCGTGAAACTCCTTGTGTTGCTTTACTTGACCATGGGTCTGAGATAAATGTCATTGAGCGTGGATTGTATGAAAATGGTGCATGGCATGTAGAGACATGTAGACGCTGATCATGGTTGGCGAATGAGGGTTGCAAATAATTCCTTAGGGGAGCTCTGTGCTACATGTCCTAATGTAAAAGTGACGATTGGTGATGTACAGGAAGAGAAACACTTATTTTTGCAAGATAATTCCTCATTGTAGTGATTTTGGGATAGCCCTATATTACAGGTGTGCGTATGGAAACAAAGGTACTTGATTATGGTTCTGCTTATGCAAGAGTCAAAAGCAAGGGTGGAAGAAAAGCAATCCAATTTCTTATTATTTGTGTTAATCATCCTAGAATGTGGGATACGCTGTCGTCCTGTTGGGGGTTGAAGGTCTTCCACCAGGGTTTAGAGAAGAAGAGGAGTGTTGGATTCAAGGTTATGAGAAGGAGAAAAGATTGGGGTTTGATAAGATTTGGGTTTTTGAGATGTCTTAGTTGAAGAAGAAGATCTCAAGATTTTTCTTTTATTTAGCAGACATGAATGGAATGAAAGACTTTGTCTTGATCACATCAAATGCATATGCAGATAATAAGCTAATACATTTAGGGATAATCTTAGATTTAATCCAAATGCATACTCCGAATGCAAGCTCAAACGGTTTCTATTTCATGAACATGAATGGATAACAACTCCAAGATACAAGTAAATTTTGATGGTAGACTCAATTACATTCATGACATAGATCAAAAACTCACGAAATGCATTGACAAAGCATAAATTTTACTTCATCCTTGTTTTAAAACAGTAATTTCCAGCCCATAATCAAGCTCCAAAAGTGCACATAATCCCAAGAATAAGCTTCTCTAATCATTCACAAATGAAGCTCTGATGTTAAGAGGTCAATTCCTTCTCTTACAACCACATAGATCACTTATTTACTCATCAAAATGGACAAGAACAGTTGGTTGCCCTGTTTATGACTGGTTTTTTCAGTCCAAAATAGCCATACACCTTCAAAATCCTCCCATTTGCTTGCCCCCAAAGTCACTCAAGTACTTGGGTACAAGACGGGCTTCATTGGACCATGAATATGGTAAAAGAATGAAAGAAGACGTACATAAGAGCAGGCTAAATACTTTTTCTCAGGTTTCCCCCTTTTATGGACTGTCATACCACTCATTTTTGTCATATCAAATGGATAGGCAAGAAGAGCTCTCGCCTTCCTTGTTTGTATCTCCTTCTTCAGCTTCAATTTGCCTTGAGTTTGCATGCTTTGGAGCATGCACCATAGCCCACAGCTCATCCTCCATCTGCCACAGGTATGCAAGCCCGTTTTTTGCACCAAAAAATATAGGCTACATCTTCTTTAGCTCCCACTCTTCATTTTGACCATCTAGGTCACTTATAAGTCATATAAGACCATTATTTCATGTCCCACACAAACCTAGTGAACTTTTGGCACTTCTCTTGATTTCCAACCAAATTTTCCTCTTGAACCAATGTGACTTAGCTTGCAAATTGTTAATTACCTCCATTTGATCAAGTTGTGGGTTCCCATAGACTTAGTTTTTGTCAATATACATGGTACAATTGAAAATTGTATGATAGTTACAAAAGAACTTATGAAACTAAGTGATATCTAAGTTGGTTGTTGGGTGACAATGACTGAATTATGTATGAAAGTTCCTCATGTGAATCCTAATAAATTTCTTCTGCAAACATAAGAATTCTATGATTTATATTATGAACAAAAAACTCTTTGGCATTCACCCCCTCCTAACCTGCACATCCTCCGGCATGTGCCATTTCACAAAATTACCGGTTAAGGAGGCTCTTCTTCTGACATATCTTCATCTTCATTCTCCAAGTCTTCTTCATCTTTCTTATCCTCAAGTAGATGGCTCACATCCAAGTCATCAAGGTCATAAGTAGAAGACTCTCTTCGTTTGAAGAGCTTGATACGTTTTCCGGCTATTGGTACCTTGACCATGGTCCCATCCATTTCAGCCAAAGTATAGGTAGCATTATCATGTACTACTTTCACCACATATGGTCCAAACCATCACTTGGCTAAGTTCCTATGAGCACTATATTGATTGTCCAGGATGTTATCATAGACAAGTACCCAATCATGCTCTTGAATAGCTCTTGGACGGAGTCGATGATGCTTGTCAAATCTCTTCTTATTCTTTAGTCTTGCTGCCTTCAACCTTTCAATGGCTATCTTGACATCTTCTAGCCTTCTTTCAAGCTGCCTTATGCGCAAAATCAACAGCTCTTCTCTATTTATGCCTTCATCCCAAGGCAAGATACTCCATGGGATAATAGACTCCTCAATAGGCATAATAGGTGGTTGCCCATATATTAGTTCAGCCAGCATATAACTTGTTACTGCACTATGGGTAGTTCGATCAGCCCATAATGCGAATGGAAGCATTCTAGGCCATTCTCTCATCTTTCCTCTGCAAGATTTTTCCAATGCTTTGAGAATTGGTTGATAACCTCTTTCACTCTTACCATTGCCTTCAGGATTGTAGGCTGATGTAAGAGAAAGCTTGATTTCCAATTGAGCAAAGAAATGGCGAGCCTCATCGTCATCCAATTCTCCTCTATTAGCAGTTACTTTGGCAACACAGCCATACCTGCAAAATACTTCTTCAAGTAAAAATCTACAAACAGCTTGAGTGGACTTTGTTGTTAAGACTTTTCCTTCCACCTGATTTGTGAGAACTTCTCTAGCAAGTACTAGATATCTCATGCTCCAAATTCCTGTCAGCATGGTTACTAAATCAATAACCCATCAGTAATGATGGATTAAGGAAAGATACGCGGAAGCCCATCTCTATGCTTAACCATAGAGTACATTTGACAACATGACAAGACTCAACAAAATGCTCAATGTCTTTATACATGTTTTGCCACCAAAATTTCTTTTTTATTTTGGCAAAAGTGCCCCATATGCCTCTATGACCAGCCAATAGGCTTTCATGAAATTCTTGCATGACCTGTCTTTGAGTCTTCTTGTCTCCTAAGACACGAACAGGCACTCTTTCTTTCTTTTTTGCATGCCTCCAAAGGTAGCCATCTTTGAGAAAGAAGCCATAAGCTTTTCTCTTGATTCTCTTGAACTCTTCATTAGTCCAATCTTCCTTCTTTGTCATAGTGCTCAGAAATTGGCCAATTTTTAGCCAATCACCTGCATAATATTCTTCTTTAAAATGAAAAAAACCATTAAGCATGCTGTCTTTTAGCTGCCCACTGTCTTTCCATGGTTGTTTCTTCTTTCTTTGCTGTTGTAAATTTTGTTACAGTAGCTGAACCTGTTGTACTTGCTGTATTAATGATGTACCTGCATTTTTGGCAGCTGAATCATCATTAGGCACAGTTGTACTTGCTATTTTCAGATCTGAACCTGCAATTACAACATCATTTTTAGCAACTATAGACTATGTTTCTTCCTCATCCATAATCTCTTCTTCATCCTTATATCTAGCACGCGAAAGCATGTCTGTAACTGGATTATCTCTTCCTGCAATATGTTTCAAATCAGGATTTAAGGATTTAATATAGGCTATCCATCTTAGTATAGCTATGTCGGGAGTGGAGTAGTTGACAATCGTGCCCAAAAGTTGAAGACAATCTGTTTCAACTATTACATGTGTGCCCATGAAGTACTCCCGGTCACATTTTAATGCAGTTACAACTCCCCAAAGTTCTCTTTTAATTTGAACATACCTTCTTTGACGTTCATTAAGAACCTTCGCTCCAAAGTGAATTGCATATCTGTTGCCCTCAAGATCATCTTGACCGATCACCCATCCTATTCTAATAGGACTTATGTCTACTGTGAGTATGATAGGCTATCCATTAGAGTAATTAACCCTCTTGAAGGTGGGGGCAGAAATCAGCAATTTCTTCAATTTTCGAATAGCTTGAGTATGCTCTTTTTCCCATATAAACCTTTGGCCTTTTCTTAGCAGTTGATACAGATTTTCAAACACATGAGCAAAATGTGGGATCCAAATAAGATAGAAAACACATGCTCCAAGAAATCTTCTCACCTCCGAAATATTTGTGCATATTTCTCGCATTTTGCTAATAGCATCAATCTTGGTTGGAGAAGGCTTTCAGCCATATGGAGCACACAAATGCCCTACCACAAGAATTTCTTCGACTCCAAAAACAGATTTAGCACTTGAAAGAGTAAGATGAACTTCTTCCAATTTAGACAAGATTTGAGCAAAATCATTAATATGATCGGAAATAAACTTGCGGCATCCAAGTTCATTGAGTTCTTCATTCTTTTCATGAATTTCACATCCTTTGATTGGTACATCATCAAGGAAAGGAAGAGTTAGTTGGGAAATATAATCTCTCAGTATTTTATGCATGGCATTCATCATGTGAGCTACTGAATTTGTAGCTCCTTGAGGTAGAGTACACATGCAGACTAAACCAAGAGGCGTCTTCATTGTGGTAATGTCTCGGTTCTCCAAAGCAAGCTGAAATTGGTCATAATCCGAATATAAATCACCCATGGACTAAATTGCTCTACCTACAAAAGCCTCAGGTAATTCATCAACAATTGGCCCTGAACCAACATTTCTAATAGTGACTTTATTAACATGCTGTAAATCTTGAATGAATCGCAAAGATCCATTCTTCTTAGGCACGGTGAACCATCGGTTGGAATATGGAGCTGAAGATGGCTCCAATATTTGCATCTTTATCTTTTCATTTAAAAGCTCTAGTAACTTAGGCAAATGAGCCCTTGGTACTAGAATTGGTTTAAGATTTCAATGAACATGTGGGACCATGAAAATCACCATTGGTGCCACAACACTTGGATCTACACAGTCAATTTCACGTGGCTGAAATGAAAAATCTTTTCCATGTTTCTTTAATATTTGCATGAAGATTTTCTTTTCAGGTGGCAAGAGAAAATATTCTTCACTAATTTTTAGCTCTTGTCAACTTTCAGCTGTAAATTGGTGGCCAATATCTTTGGGATCAAGAAGGCTTGGCTGTTTGGATGCCCTTTCTGCCAGTCCTTCAATTTCAAGAGGTAGTGGAGTAGCCACCGGCTTGACCTTCTTGTCAACTGTCTTATACTTTGTTTCTATTCTTACCTTATCCTTGTTTGGCTATCCATAAGCTTCTTGATCTGCAAATTCTTGAATTATGTCATAAATATCAAATGTGCATATTTGTATGGATAGATTTCTAGCTTGGTTTTCTGCATGAACAACTGCATCTATTTCAGCCAATGTATCATTATAAATCAGCCCATGAAATAGCCCTAAAATTTCTTCGTTTTTAGCCAAAACATCAATTTGCTTCAACTCTCATTCCACATGACATAAATGCTTTCTTCAGCCCTATTCATGGCTAAAAACTGTTTTTAATAGCCCACACTATTGGCCCTAAAAACGAGCAAGTTAGCTTTTGGCATAGCCCCCTTTACATGTGGAGGCAAATTTTTATGACATGAAGCACGGCCATAGCCTCCACTTACAGCAGTGCTACCCGAGAATCCTTAAATTCTTAGGCATTAGGAGATACAGGATGATCTCTCAATGGATCTCTATTCCGGTGATGATTTACACATACAGTCAAAAATTGGACAGCTTTGTCATTATCCTTACTTCTTATCCGAGCATATGATGAACCATCATCAAGGGCCTTTGTCTCCAAAAGAGACTCAGAAATAAAAGGTTGACCAAGAATGATAGGATAGCTGTAGGAATCTTGAACAAAGAAATGAAATTTATCTTTTACACTACCAATAGTAACTTGTACATAAGGACATGCCGCATAGAGATCGCCAAAGAAGTTATTGGCTGCTTTCATGCGCCATCTTGGGTCCATATCTATGGGCCATCCTCCATTCTCGTAGAGAATTCTTGACATGACGTTGATTTCCAAGCCATGGTCTATAAGGGCAATGCATGGAGTCTCTCTTTCTCCAATCTTGACAACGGTTTCGGTGGTCACCCTTGCCCAATGGGTACGGGAGTAGTGACTACTAGGAATAAAATGAGCATCATTCTCTTCTTGCATGTTGTGAAGACGAGCTTCTTTCTTATGCATGGGCTGCTCTTTGGATTGAGAAGACCCCACCATAACATTCTCTGCAATAGCTTCTTCAATTTCTGCTTCATAGATGTCTTCATCTTTGGCTTTTATGGTTGCAATCAATTCTTTGATTGCCTCCAATCGAATCCCTTGAGTTTTCAGCTTCTCTTCATCCTGCAAATACACATGAAGTGCTTGCAAAAAAGCATGCATAGATTCTTCAGTTTTCTCACTAACATATTGTCTTTTTCGTTTAATTACATCAATTATTACATCATAAAATTCTTATTTTGCAATTTCGAGAATTTCACCTAATGTAAATTCAATTCTGCTTCCAAGAATCCTTTCTTCTAGGATCCGCTTGAGATCCGTCGCAGTCTCTATGTCAGACTGCAGCTTGTAGCCGGGATGTTTGCCTTTTCTCTTTCCTTCCGTCCGTAGAGAGAGAGAGAGAGAGAGAGAGTACGAGAGAGATACACAAGACATGCTCCCAAAGAATGATTCATATTGATGTAGAGTTAGTATATATAGGTGAGACCCAAGTTAAGTGAGCGATGATATATATAGTTGTAACATCCCCACTCAAACAAAGGTCTCTGGCTGCGAGTTGAAAAAACCCTTGGGGAGAACAAGGGAAAAACCTGAGCCCCTACACATACCTACAATACAAAAATGATTTACTATAAAGTTTTCTTGAATACAATGATACATGCCTCAATCAGTGAGACAAGAACTTGGAACAATACCAAGTGAATGTCTTAATGAACTAAAGCGAGCTTCACTAAGAGCTTTTGTGAAGATGTCTGCAACCATTTGATCACTGGAACAATGCTCCACCATAATGGAACCTTTCTTGACTTCATGTCGAACATAATGATAATGAATAGCAATATGCTTTGATTTACTATGTTGTATATAGTCTTTGGTAAGACTAATAGAACTTTGGTTGTCGCATCGAAGAGGTGTACTAGATGATGAAGGATGTCCCAAATCTGCAAGTAGTTGTCGAAGCAAACTAGCTCACGAGCTGCTAATGATGCCGCAACATATTTGGTCTCAGTTGTAGAAACCGCAACACATCGTTGTTTCTTGCTAGACCAAGAAATCAAACATCCATTTACAAAGAAACAATTCCCACTTGTAGATTGCATGGATAAATGTGAAATTGCCCAATCAACATCTCTATATCTAATAAGGTCAAGAGAAGTTGAAGAAGATAAAGAAGAATCCTCTCAACGACGATAAATAAGACCAAACTCCTTAGTACCCTTGAGGTACTTAAGAATACGTTTTGCAGCACTCCAATGAATAGTGGAAGGGAAAGAAAGATATTGTCCCAAAATGCTAGCTGCAAATAAAATATCTAGTCTTGTGTTTAAACCAATAAATTGAAGACAACCAACAAGATTAGCAAAAGGTTGATGAATGGCTGAGTAGAGCTCGAAAGAATGGGAGTGTTGGCAGAGTGCACATTTGTCAACCCAAACTTCTTAACAATATCATTAATAAACTTTGTCTGGCGAAGAAGAAGAATGCCTTGTTGTCGGTGTCGTTGAACTTGAATACCCAAACAAGCATGTATCTCACCAAGATCCACCATTTCAAATGCAGTCGATAAAAGCTTCTTCATAGCATTCAAGAAAGCAATATTATTTGACACAAGAATAGTATCATCAACATAAAGAGCAAGAATAATAAAACATTTTTCCTCCCTTTTTATGTAAAGATTTGGGTCAGCAAAACATGCAACAAAACCTTAAAATGTGAGGAACTGATCAATCTTAATATACCAAGCATGAGAGGCTTGCTTCAATCCATATAATGCACGATGAAGCTGGCATATAAGATGCTCCTTTCCTACAATCATAAAACGTTCAGGTTGCACCATATAGATTTCTTCTTCAAGATCTCCATTGAGAAAATCCGTTTTAGTATCCATTTGGTGAATTTCTAGATCAAATAGTGTTGTAAAAGCCAAAAGCATACGAACAGTTGTGGAGTGCACAACGGGAGAAAATGTTTCTTGATAATCTACTCCTGCAATCTGCGAGTAACATTTTGCAACAAGTCGTGCTTTGAACTTATCAAACGAGCCATCAGCTTTGGTCTTGGTTTTATAAACCCATTTACATTTGATAGGAACACGATTTGAGGGGAGTTCAGTAAGAATCCATGTACCTTTGGAGATTAAAGAATCATACTCAGCTTGCATAGCTTCTTGCCATTGATCCCTTTGAGACTAATTGATGGCTTCCACATATGATATTGGATCCTCTTGGATAGACATAGCATCATCAAAGACATCATATTCAATAGAATAGAATCCATGCTCTATCTCAATAGGAAGATCGACCTATATCTCCAAATTTTCATCAATCTTCTTTGGAGGTGAAGGAGGTTTATGATCATCAGAATTAGTAGACCCACAAATCAAGTAAGGAAATGCACTTCGTGTCCTTTGACGATCATCCCGCTGTTCTTCAAGATTTGAGAAAAGTTCCCGGCTAACCGGGACCACCTAACCGTAGGACGGACCCATGGCCGTTAAGCACTGGTTCCATCACGTAATCTTATCACCTGACATAGAAAAACAATATCAAACAAGTTCTTTATTAACATATCATCATATTTATCTTTGAAATACAAGGAGTTCCACCCGTAGGTCAGGCAGGCAGTCGGGGGTAACTGAAGCTGCCTCTCCCTTCAGGCCTTCAATCTGAAGTATAGATATTCATTTAATTTGTAATTTATAAATCAAACAGTGCTCTAAAATCTCTAGCAAGCACAAACACTTCCATTAACCGATCTTGTTGTTGGCAAACTGCTAAGGAATGATTCTTTCCTTTCGAATGCATCAGCACTCCTTCCAGGGTGTCTTGCAACTTGGCAAGATCCCTTATATTTTGGGTTAGGGCATACCCTATTAACCCAACTTGGTCAACCCTAAAGTTCATTGGATACTTTAGTTTCCAGTTTTTAACCTTCCTTACTTAGAAGGATATCAAATAATACATCCTTTTGCAAGATAACTTGCGTAAGGATCCGCCATCCTTGTTGAGGGTATTTAACCTTTCTTCTTGTGAATCAATCACAAGACCATATGACTTCGTACTTGCTATGCAAGTCCTGCATCCTAATATACGATGAACCAATCCGTTTTAGTTTCTTTAAGCTGACATTTGTCAGACCTAGGGTCTCTTTTTAAGAACCTCAAGGACAAACCCTAGTTCTTTTACATTTATGATTTATTGACCCTACAATCAGGGAAGATAGGCAAGTATTTAAGGTATAAACGTTTCTTGGATTTTTAAATCATTCCCAATGCATATTTCGCAGGATAGGTATTTCTAAGTTTATATTAATTCGGTTAACTTTTAGAAGGTAATATCGAGATCCCCTTGGCACGATTTGTTATCTATGTGAAAATTGTTTTTTCAGTCCTAAACTTTATTGCTTTGAGGTTAGGTAAATTCAATTAAACTTCCTTTTTCCTTGCGAATAAAACTCATGCAAAATAAACAATCTTTTCCTTGCTAAGATATGCAATTAGCAATGATAACTTCCTAGAGTTTAAGCAAAGTAAGAAACCTTTCATGAATTTCACCTTCTATGATGATTCATTGCAAAAAAAGAATAGGGGTTAATGGTGCAAGATGCAGTTTTTATACCTTCAAGATTTAACCGAAATATACTACTATAGTGGTAGCTAATCTTGCTCGTAATTCGTTTCAATGCATGATGCTATTTGAAGGAAAACTATGTTTTATACATTATCCAATTTGCATGTTCAATTAAACTAAATTCCTTCTTCGTAAATAACTAGGACAAAATATATCTTATCCTTAACAATTCATCTTGCATTATTGAATTAAAATCGATATAAAACCAAGAAGGAAAAACCTGGTTTTGGGGTGAGATATCCATATGGATACCGGGAGATGACCCTCCCGCAGCTACTCCTTGGACTTTCTTAGGCGGCATCACAGTTGTAATCCTTCGAACGTGAAGGCAGCGTTACACTCCTTTTCGGAATTCCACCGTCACTTCCATACTCTTCTTCTCTCTTTCGAGGCAAGAAGCCGTTAAGGGATTGACCACGAGAAGGGGTAATAAGACCTTTAAGATCTTAGCTTCTTTGGAGAGGGAAAGGTTTATAAAGCCTAAAAGAAAAAGGCCCTATAGGGATTTATACGCAGTGAAAATGGTGTGTGTGAGTGTGGTTTCAAAAAACATATGAAGGGCCTTGGGAGATCTTTGGGCTTGGGGGTAAAAGGTATAGGAAGGGGGATTTTTGGAGAGGTTTTTGGGACACGGATTAGTAAGGGTTTTAGGGATTTTAACCCGGGGTGATACGGGAAAGGTGAAGGGTGAAGGATTATAGCACAGGGAAGGAAAAGGGTGGGTAAGGAAAAAGGGGACACGGGGGGATTAAAAAGGGGCTTAGGGGTGTGTGTTAAAAAAAGAATATGGGGGGGGGGTGAAACACGGGTTTTCAAACACAAGAAGGGACTTATAGATTTAGGCACGGGGGGGAGGGGGGGGTTTAATGGTTTTTGAGACCGAGGGGAGTGGGGGCTATGGTGGCTTAGACATGGGTTGGGCTTTAGTGGCTCCACGAGAAGGGGTTAAGGGTTAAAAAAAAGAAACCCGCAGGGGGGGTTAATGTAAAAAGGGATATGAGGGGGCGAAAGGGTTCTAAGGGAATAAAACCGGAACCGGGAGGGGGGGTGTGAAAGGTAATAAGGCTATAGGGGAATTTGACGGCGATTGGGGGTGTGAAAGGTAATAATAGCTTCTGTAGCCACGTGGGGGGGGGAAATTTGACGGCGATTGGGGGGGTGAAAAAGTCTGCAGGCAGCAGCGGCTCGGCTTTATCCTTCTCTCCACACGCGTAGGGTGCCGCCTTCTGAGCAGCTCCTCGCGAGCCTCTCGCAGGCCCAGCTCAAACTTCCCCCCTTTCTTCCTTCCTCCACACGCTCGGCAATATAGCAACATCGATGGTCATTCTCACCTCTCCCTCCACAGAGTGTCGACGCTCCCTCTTTTATATAGGGGAGGGGAGGGAATCCTCCCTTCATGCGTGTCCCTGTGCATGCTTGTGGAGCCGAGCAAGCTCCAGCGAGGAGCTTGCTGGCTCCTCTATCCTCCCTCTACTCTTCCAGCACAATGTGCCGCCACGCGAGAAGGAGATAAATAAAAATAAATATTTGATATATTACACCATGTCTCCTCCAATTACATCCATGTCTCAATGTACACATGGGTGTTAAAGTTGCATGCCATGTCTTATCAAAGAGAGACATGTTACATGCTTTCACAATATTAGGTCTCACAAAATCCAGTCCAACAAACCATGGATAGTTGTGGTTGTCCAAGTTGTCTTTTAGTTCTACAATGACTCTATAACACTTTGTATAGATCTTTGATGATAGATGATCATCAAGCGTATGAATACTACGATCTTCAAGTTATCTATGTATTAGACAAAGGAAAGGTTTGCACTAGCTAATGTGGATGGCCATCCATGGTTTATTGCTTTTTGGAAAATGTAACGTGTCCCCTAGAATCATCCAGGACACGTCTTAGAAGTCCAGCAGAAAGGATATCTAGAAAACTCCGCCCGGCACTCCCATGGAATGTTAGGGGTTTTGCAATCTAGGTCTTCCCGCGTCTGCCACGTAGCGGAAGTATCCTGGCCGTTTCCCACCTAGGATCGACCGAAATTAGGGTTTTCTTGTTTGGTCATTAGCTAACAACAACTAGCGTCAGACCCGAGCGAACTACTTTACGCAGAAACGCCAGGTCCGAAGAAGCGGATTCACGCTGCACTTGGTTCAAGGAGAATGGTGTCCTCGGTTTGTTTTAGTTATGTAATTATCTAACACATTAATTTGACATATAACAATCAGCTTCTTTAATTAATCCTATTAAGCACAGGTTCCTTCACGTAATCTTATCATGTGACATAGAAAAACAATATCACACAAATTCTTTATTATCATTTCATCATTTTATCTTTGAAATACAAGGAGTTCCGCCCGTAGGCTTGTCCATAATCCACCCGAAGGCTATCCAGTAATCCCCAGGGATTACTATTCCAAGCTTCCGCCCGCCAACTAGTATGCGGGCCTCGAGCTCCAATCCCGAGTCACGTTAGCCTCTTGTGCAGGACCCGGAAGGCAAGGGATTTACAGCCAGAGCCCCCCCTGGCACCCAAGCGTCCTCCTACTCCAAGTAGAGCTCAATGGAGAGACCTCTCACAGCGGGTTCGGTCCACGTTCCCGGCGCGGTCAACAACCCCCTTGGTTAGGGTCAGGCAGGCAGTCGGGGGTAACTGAAGCTGCCTCTCCCTTCAGGCCTTCAACCTGAAGCATTAGATATCATTTCATCCTTTAGTTCTTTGAGCAAACAATGCAAACAGTGCTTCCTAAACTGTTACAAGCACAATCAATTCCAATGGTCATTTAATTGGCCAACTGTTAAGGAGCGAATCCTTCTCTCCGAATGCATCCAGCATTCGATCCGCGATCAATTGCGACTTGGCAAGATCCCCAAGGGCTTGTTTGTTCACCCTTTTGTCCTTGGGTTAGGGCATACCCTGTTAACCCAACTTAACCAATACCTTAGGTCTTATTAACAGTAAATCCTGGCGACCATGTCGCTCCAATTTATTGATTGATCATTTGCTTCCAAGCAAATACCTAACTTCCCTTTACTTGGCAATTTTTCCCAAGAAAGGTGATATAACAGGATGACTACTCATCCTCTTGCAAGTTAAACTTGCGCAAGAACCTGCCAACCTCATTCTAAGGAATGGCAAAACTCTCTTGTGAACAAACCACAAGTCCATGTGACATCGCAACTTATTGCAGAAGTGTCGCATCTATTCCATGGGATCATTTCACCCATTCAACGGCGTTTTCTGGTCACGGAATTATCTCCAGACGAGAAGCAGGGTTTAGGGTGTCTTCTTACCCAACCCATTCCTAATTACACTAGGCCGACAACGTTCGGTCCTAGGGATTCTAACTCAATCCGAGTTTCATCATTTGAACGAGTGATCCTTAGGGTAGAAACCTTAGAGCATTTTATGCATGAGCATCCATTTGTCCCTACATTCCGTGAATGTGGGTAGGACCTTTGGGTATGAGGGTTTCGACTTGGCAACAAGTGCGAAACTAGGTCAAGTCCTTAACGTGCTAAACCCTAGTTAGCACTTGGAGTATTTATTGTATCTATTGAACCATCCTATGCGAATACTTTGCTGTTTAAGTGATTTAGGTATTCGAGTTTACTTGTCTTACGATAAGGACAAACCATTCCTAGAGATGTTTACTTGATCTAAAAAGGGAAAACTAGTTGCATTTTGTCACAATTCACGTAAGCACACGATTCATTGCTTCTACGTACGACTAGATTCACAATCCCTAACTTTTCTTGTTAAGGCCAAAAGGCATGTCAAATTTCGACATAACTTCCATTGATCCTACTAGGACTTGCATTCACGAATCATGCTCACAATTCTTTTTCTAAGTTTTTTAAGATTTCATGCTTAAATGAACCATGCAACCTTTCCCTAACTATATCTCTTGATGAATGAAATTCTTACGTGCGATGAATGTGCAACATGCAATCCTTTCCTAACTACACCTAGTTAAATGAGATTTATGCCACTTGAAGCTAGTGTTAACCTATTTAATGCAGTGCTTAGAATTATTTCCATGCTTTGCTATTTCCTACGGGTGATAACGACTTCCTTAATGAACCATCACCAAGGAGATTTATCTAAAAATGTGACATGCCATTAATCTTTCCATGCCTAGTAAAAGGTGTACCTCAATAATTTCAACCTTGTAATGAGGCAACAATTGTCCTAGGCTCATCACTTTTGAATGCACAAAAGGAAACTTACCGATAAGGTCCTAAAAATGCATAGACACCTTATGTTCTTTTCATTCATTCCATTGAACATACCAATGACCAATTTTCATATCTTGAGCTAATTCTAGTAAATGTTCAAATAGCCAATTCATTTTCCAATTGCATTTAACTTGACTAGGTGAATTCAAACATGCATGGGTGCTTCCTAATCCATGAAGTTATCGTGACTAATTCAATACTTTTGTGTGGAATCCAAATAGATAAAACCTGGACTTGTGGACTCTGGGAAATATCCACGTAAATACTAGGAGAAGATCCTCCTGCAGGCGCGCCTTGTGACTTTTTAGGGCCATCGTAGGCATGATTTCTGCTTGTGGTTTGCCTTTGCGGTCTACCAATTTACTCACCTTGGTATGCAGCCTTATGATCTTTGCCTTTCTCCATCGTACATAGGAGATTCCTTCGCGGGACTTCAGATGAACGGTGCTTGCGGAAAAAGGGGCTTTATGAGCTTCTTAGGAAGAAATCGGGGTGGCTAGGAATGGGTTTACGGATGGCTTGTGGGCTTTGAAGCCTATTTGCGGAAAGGTTCTTACGATGGGTCTTGCGGGAAGGGAGCTTTATAAGCTTCTTCTTCTTCTCTTCAAAATTCCGAGGCTAGGGCTAGGGGGCTTGTGGGTGTTGCAATGGAAAAGGGGTTTAAAAGGAAACCGTGGGGGTAAAATGGCCTTTATGGGGAATCCATGGGAAAGGGCCATAAAAATCGGGGTTAATATGGATTTGTGGTGGATTCAATAGGAAGGGGGCTTAGAGAAGCCCCCTTAGAGGCTTCTAAGAAGCTTTTGGGGGGTGTGTGCAGGTCCAACGTGGAAAGAGGGAGGATAATAATGACGTGGAAGAGGATGACAATGATTCAGATGGTCTTGGTGGTGACACGTGAGCTCAACGATAGCATGCGGCATCAACGGCAGCAGCCCAGCAATTGGCGTAATGGAAGGCACGATGGCTTGCATGACAGCGGTTAGTTCGCGGCCTCTCCTTCTGTCCGTCAGTGTCTGGCTCTACGGGGGCGGCTTCACCAGCACGACATCTCCCTTCCCTCTTTCCTCCCTCTACTTCAGTGCGGTGTCCTCCCGGTCCTGTAGCGTGGCCGCACGGCATTGACTTCCAATCCTCCTCTCCCTTCACAAATACAGCGCAGTTTCTTTGCTTCCTTCCTTCACACGACATAGCACGGCCTCCTCCCTCACGGCAGCCAGCGTGTCTTTAAGCTCTTCCTCCCTCATAGCCCTCTCCTCTTCTACGATCCGTCATTAAATAGTGGAGGGGAGGGGGATCTTCCCTCCCCTACGTGTCGACACGCATGTCCCCCCCTAAATCAAAGCTCCACCAAGGAGCTTAGTTGCTCCTTCTAATTCCCTCCCCCTCCAGCTCGTCAGTCGGCTGGAGGGATAAGGGGGAAATTAATATAAAAAAAATTCATTTATCCCATTTTCATATTCATTTGAGGCAAGTTCACGTGCGTGCTTTTATTAGCGAATCGGGATATTACATTCTCTCCCCCTTGGAGGAATCGAGATGTCATCATCTTGAGATAAACTGGGGATATTGATGGTTGAGAGAGCTTTCATCTATCCAAGTGGCATCCTCTTCGGGATAATCTTTCCACTGGACGAGGCATTCTCTCAAGGTTCTGGATCTCAGTTATCTCTCCCCTAACATCTAGGATCCTATCAGGCCTTAGTTCAAGGACTCCTTGACTAGGCAGTACAACTTGTTGGTCATCAAGTAAATGGTTAGGATTAGGTATATACTTCTTCAATAGACTGATATGGAATGCATTATGAACCCTTAGGTTCTCAGGGAGTTGCAGTCTATACGCATTAGGTCTTAAGCACTTGAGGATCTTGTATGGTCCACATTACCTTGGACTTAGCTTCTTGCAATCTCCTAAGGATAGGGAACTCTTCTTTGGGCGTACGCGAATGAAGACCATGTCTCCTTCTTCGAAGACTCTTACTTGACGTTTCAAATCTGTGTATGCCTTTTGTCTATCCTTGGCCGCTTGTATGTCTTGTCTTATTGACTTTATTTTATCATCCATGTCTTCCAACATCTGTCTTGACGCTTCAACTCTTAGGGTTGGATCAGAAAAGTTTAGGGGACTTCGACAATCATGACCATACAATGCCTGGAAAGGAGTCATCTGAATGCTCTGCTGGTAAGAAGCATTGTAGGTAAATTCAACCAAAGGCAAGTATTGAATTCACCTTTTTGGCTCACGACAGCAGTGTGCCCTAAGCATATCCTTGATGACTTGATTGACCTGCTCTGTTTGGTTATTAGTTTGGGGATAGTAAGTTGTGCTAAAACTGAGTTGAGTCCCAATGGCTTCGAAGATAGCTCTCCAGAAGTGTGATATGAAGAGAGAGTCACGACCACTAATGATTCTTCTGGGTAGCCCATGTAGCTTGAATATCTCCTTGATAAACAACCTTGCGATGTCTGAGGCTTTATAGTTTGTCTTTACAGGAATAAGGTGTGCAACCTTAGTAAACATGTCAACCACAACCATGATGGGATTGTATCCTCCCAGGGCTTGGGGTAGGCCTACAATAAGAATCCACACTGATGAATTCCCATTTCATTTGGGGAATGTCAAGCGGTTGTAGTTTCTCTAGCATCATGACATGGTCGGCTTTGATACGTTGGCAAGACAACACTCGGTGATATATTTGAGAATGTCACTTTTAAGCCTCTCCCAATGGTAGCTTTTCTTAACTGCATGAACTTTCCACAATATCTTCTACTTAAGTGACTAGCTTGCGGGTATACACAGCCTCATTCTATAGTAGTCAAGTCCACTATTAATAGAGAATTCATGATACTTATCCTGTAGCTTTTGGTCGTGATCCTTGATAGATATTTCTCTTAGCATCTTTTGATAGGTTGTATCATGGCATGCTTCCTCTCTAGCTAGTTCAAGTATTGGGTTGTTTGGCATGGATACCTTTGTGGTTAGAGATCTAGCTGTTGATGGATTTTGCAAGATTAATGAGTTAAGGAATGCCTTGCGACTAAGTGCATTAACAACTACATTCCCCTTTCCCAGTCGGTACTTGATTTCAAAGTCATACTGCTCCAGCACTTCAATCCACCGACGTTGCCTCATGTTGAGCTCGTTCTGGGTAAAGATCCACTTGAGACTCTTATGATCAGTCCTAGAGTAAACTTGTTACCCAGCAAGTAGTGTCTCCAAAGTTCTAGAGCATGGATGACAACTAACAATTCTAGATCATGAGTAGCATAATTCTTCTCATGGCTCTTCAGTTTCCTTGAAGAGCATGCTACAGGATGACTTTCCTACATGAGCACACATCCTAAGGCAAGCATGCTAGTATCAGTTACTACCTCAAACTCCTTACTGTGGTCTAGAAGTTTTTAGGATCGGTGCTGATACCAAACTTTGCTTCAACCTATCAAAGCTGGTTTGTTTGGTAGTTGACCATGCAATGGACGTTTTCTTCTTCAATAAGTTTGTCAAAGGTGCTGCAATCAAAGCATAGTTTTTTATGAAGACCCTATACCATCTTGTCAAACCAAAAAAGCTGCGTATTTCTTTGATAGTTGTTGGTATTTGGCCATCCTAGAACATTTCTGACTTAGGCCGGCTCCACTGAGATTCCTTCTGCTGATATGATGAATCCCAGATAACCAATCTGATGTTTGAGGAATGCACATTTCGTCATCTTAGCATACAGCTTGTGTGACCTCCTTGTCTCAAGGAAAGTCCGAAGTTGGGGTTCATGATCTCCTTCCTGTTTGGAATAGACTAGAGTATCATCAAAGAAGACGAGCACGAAGTTATCAAGATATGGTCTAAAGATATCCTGCATTAACCTATTGAAGGTGGCCGGCGCATTCGTAAGCCCTAATGACATAGCTAGAACTCAAAGTGTCCATATCTAGTGTTGAAGGTCGTCTTTGGGATATCTTCTTCCTTGATTCATATCTGCTAGTAACCAGACCTAAGATAATCTTGGAGAAGATCTTGGCACCCTGAAAACTATCAAGAAGCTCATCTATTCTAGGAATAGGGTACTTGTTCTTGACAGTTGATTGATTCAACCCTCTGTAATCAATACATAGTCGAAGTGTTCCATCTTTCTTTTTCTGGAACAGTACTGGAGCTTCCCATGGTGAACTGCTAGGACGGATGTAGCCCAGATCTAGCAGTTGCTTGAGTTGTTCCTTCAGCTCAATTGCTTCTGGTATAGACATTCTATAGGGTCTCTTTGCAATTGGCGCAGCTTCTATTACTAGCTTGATCTCATGATCTACTTCTCTTTGAAGCGGGAGTTTTGTTAACTCTTCAGAAACTACGTTCGCGTATTCCTTTTAGCCAAGTGACAAAATCACTTTACTTCTTTATCAATATTCACAGTCAAGACAATCGTTGATTTAAAAAAAGTTTTATTCCATTCATATCATCATAGCCCTTTCAAGGTACAATTATTTCTTGGGGCAATGGAACAAGTTAATACATTAATTCGAGGAGAATAAGATGTTGTTGCATTCAGCTACAGGAACTGAGTAGTAGTACGGATTGGGGTCATTGATTTTCAGGAATCGATAGTTCATTGGAAGATTAGGGTATCTTTTCCTTTGATATCCATTCTTCTCATGACGTCCCAAAACCTTGATTCGGTTGGCAGGGATTCTTTGAATCACTTCCCCGTACACATACTTATTCTGGTTAACCCTTCGACCCCCGACTTGTAGGGTCGCGTTTGCGTGAGCCTCAACAAAGACGAACAGCTTCACGATCTTCAAATTCTCCATCCAGTTGATTCTCTTCAAGTTAATTTGAAGGTACGCAAGTTGATAGGCAGTTATGTAATAGATCCCTGAAACACCCATCTATCTCCGTTCCACGTACACAGGCAATGGATTGTAAATGCGGTCTAGGATGTTCATCATCTCAACCCTTTGTCGATAATCGGTGGAATCCATCGCGGTCATAAACATGACTCGGAACAATAAGAACATGTTCCATGCTTCATTATTCTGCAAGACAGCATTGAAAGTAAGGAAATGTTTGGGACAGTAACATTTGCTTTACTTCTTCTTATTAAAATTTCTTAAAAACAAGTCCTTTGTTGGTTCGCTCTGATACCAACTCTAACATGTCCCCTAGTATCATCCAGGACACGTCTTAGCAGTCCATCGAAAAGGATGTCTAGAAAACTCCGCTCGGCACTCCCATGGAATGTTACGGGTTTTGCGATCTAGGTCTTCCCGCGTCTGCCACGTAGCGGAAGTATCCTGGTCGTTTCCCACTTAGGATCGAGCGGAATTAGGGTTTTCCTGTTTGGTCATTAGCTATCAGCAACTAGCGTCAGACCCGAGCGAACTATTTTACGCAGAAACGCCAGGTTCGAAGCGGATTCACGCTGCACTTGGTTCAAGGAGAATGGGAAACGAGAGGGATGCAAAGCTCAACCTCTCTGCCACAAGGCATAGTCCCATTCTGTTCCCCTAAAACAACGTAAATCGGGTAAAACATAACTCTAGGTCATTGCTTTCGATGATCCTCCCGCTGTTCTTCGAGATTTTTGAGAAAAGTTCCCGGCTAACCAAGACCACCCAACCGTAGGACGGACCCATGGTCCATCCTCCGCACTTTCCTTGGTTTGTTTTAGTTATGTAATTATCTAACACATTAATTTGACATATAACAATCAGCTTCTTTAATTAATCCTATTAAGCACAGGTTCCTTCACGTAATCTTATCACGTGACATAGAAAAACAATATCAGACAAATTCTTTATTATCATTTTATCATTTTATCTTTGAAATACAAGGAGTTCCGCCCGTAGGCTTGTCCATAATCCGCCCGAAGGCTATCCAGTAATCCCCAGGGATTACTATTCCAAGCTTTTGCCCATCAACTAGTATGTGGGCCTCGAGATCCAATCCCGAGTCACGTTAGCCTCTTGTGCACGACCCGGAAGGCGAGGGATTTACAGGCAGAGCCCCCCCTGGCACACAAGCGTCCTCTACTCCAAGTAGAGCTCAACGAAGAGACCTCTCACGGCGGGTTCGGTCCATGTTCTCGGCGCGGTCAACAACCCCCTTGGTTAGGGTCAGGCAGGCAGTCGGGGGTAACTGAAGCTGCCTCTCCCTTGAGGCCTTCAACCTAAAGCATTAGATATCATTTCATCCTTTAGTTCTTTGAGCAAACAATGCAAACAGTGCTTCCTAAACTATTACAAGCACAATCAATTCCAGTGGTCGTTTAATTGGCCAACTGTTAAGGAGTGAATCCTTCTCTCTGAATGCATCCAGCATTCGATCCGCGATCAATTGCGACTTGGCAAGATCCCCAAGGGCTTGTTTGTTCACCCTTTTGTCCTTGGGTTAGGGCCATACCCTGTTAACCCAACTTAACCAATACCTTAGGTTTTATTAACAGTAAATTCCGGCGACCATGTCACTCCAATTTATTGATTGATCATTTGCTTCCAAGCAAATACCTAACTTCCCTTTACTTGGCAATTTTTCCCAAGAAAGGTGATATAACAGGATGACTACTCATCCTCTTGCAAGTTAAGCTTGCACAAGAACCTGCAAACCTCATTCTAAGGAATGGCAAAACTCTCTTGTGAACAAACCACAAGTCCATGCGATGTCGCAACTTATTGCACAAGTGTCGCATCTATTCCATGGGATCATTTCACCCATTCAACGGCGTTTTCTGGTCACGGAATTATCTCCAAACGAGAAGCAGGGTTTAGGGTGTCTTCTTACCCAACCCATTCCTAATTACACTAGGCCGACAACGTTCGGTCCTAGGGATTCTAACTCAATCCTACTTTCATCATTTGAACGAGTGATCCTTAGGGTAGAAACCTTAGAGCGTTTTATGCATGAGCGTCCAATTGTCCCTACATTCCCTGAATGTGGGTAGGACCTTTGGGTATGAGGGTTTCAACTTGGCAACAAGTGCGAAACTAGGTCAAGTCCTTAACGTGCTAAACCCTAGTTAGCACTTGGAGTATTGATTGTATCGATTGAACCATCCTATGCGAATACTTTGCGGTTTAAGTGATTTAGGTATTCGAGTTTACTTGTCTTACGATAAGGACGAACCATTCCTAGAGATGTCTACTTGATCTAAAAAGGGAAAACTAGTTGCATTTTGTCACAATTCACGTAAGCACACGATTCATTGCTTCTACGTACGACTAGATTCACAATCCCTAACTTTTCTTGTTAAGGCCAAAAGGCATGTCAAATTTCGGCATAACTTGCATTGATCCTACTAGGACTTGCATTCAGGAATCATGCTCACAATTCTTTTTCTAAGTTTTTTAAGATTTCATGCTTAAATGAACCATGCAACCTTTCCCTAACTACATCTCTTGATGAATGAAATTCTTACGTGCGATGAATGTGCAACATGCAATCCTTTCCTAACTACACGTAGTTAAATGAGATTTATGCCACTTGAAGCTAGTGTTAACCTATTTAATGCAGCCCTTAGAATTATTTCCATGCTTTGCTATTTCCTACGGGTGATAACGACTTCCTTAATGAACCATCACCAAGGAGATTTATCTAAAAATGTGACATGCCATTAATCTTTCCATGCCTAGTAAAAGGTGTACCTCAATAATTTCAACCTTGTAATGAGGCAACAGTTGTCCTAGGCTTGTCACTTTTGAATGCACAAAAGGAAACTTACTGATAAGGTCCTAAAAATGCATAGACACCTTATGTTCTTTTCATTCATTCCATTGAACGTACCAATGACCAATTTTCATATCTTGAGCTAATTCTAGTAAATGTTCAAATAGCCAATTCATTTTCCAATTGCATTTAACTTGACTAGGTGAATTCGAACATGCATGGGTGCTTCCTAATCCATGAAATTATCGTGACTAATTCAATATTTTTGTGTGGAATCCAAATAGATAAAACCTGGACTTGTGGACTCTGGGAAATATCCACGTAAATACTAGGAGAAGATCCTCCCGCAGGCGCGCCTTGTGACTTTTTAGGGCCATGGTAGGCATGATTTTCGCTTGTGGTCTGCCTTCGCGGTCTACCAATTTACTCACCTTGGTATGCAGCCTTATGATCTTTGCCTTTCTCCATCGTACATAGGAGATTCCTTTGCGGGACTTCAGATGAACGGTGCTTGTGGAAAAAGGGGCTTTATGAGCTTCTTAGGAAGAAAACGGGGTGGCTAGGAATGGGTTTACGGATGGCTTGTGGGCTTTGAAGCCTATTTGCGGAAAGGTTCTTACGATGGGTCTTGCAGGAAGGGAGCTTTATAAGCTTCTTCTTCTTCTCTTCAAAATTCCGAGGCTAGGAATGGGCTTTGTGGGTGATCTGTGGGAAGGGGCTTATAGGCTTCCCCTTCTTCTCTTCAAAGCCCGGGCTAGGGGGCTTGTGGGTGTTGCAATGGAAAAGGGGTTTAAAAGGAACCCATGGGGGTAAAATGGCCTTTATGGGGAATCCATGGGAAAGGGCCATAAAAATCGGGGTTAATATGGATTTGTGGTGGATCCAATAGGAAGGGGGCTTAGAGAAAGCCCCTTAGAATCTTCTAAGAAGCTTTTGGGGGGTGTGTGCAGGTCCAACATGGAAAGAGGGAGGATAATAATGACATGGAAGAGGATGACAACAATTCAAAAGGTCTTGGTGGTGACACGTGAGCTCAACGATAGCATGCGGCATCAACGGCAGCAGCCCAGCAATTGGGGTAGTGGAAGGCAGGATAGCTTACATGACAGCGGTTAGTTCGTGGCCTCTCCTTCTGTCCGTCAGTGTCTAGCTCTACGGGGGTGGCTTCACCAGCACGACATCTCCCTTCCCTCTTTCCTCCCTCTACTTCAGCGCGGCGTCCTCCCGGTCCTGCAGCATGGTCGCACGGCATTGACTTCCAATCCTCCTCTCCCTTCACAAATACAGCGCAGTTTCTCTGCTTCCTTCCTTCACATGACGTAGCACGGCCTCCTCCTTCACGGCAGCCAGCGTGTCTTTAAGCTCTTCCTCCCTCATAGCCCTCTCCTCTTCTACGGCCCGTCATTAAATAGTGGAGGGGAGGGGGATCTTCCCTCCCCTGCGTGTCAACACACATGTCCCCCCCCCTAAATCAAAGCTCCACCAAGGAGCTTAGTTGCTCCTTCTAATTCCCTCCCCCTCCAGCCGACTGAACGGCTGGAGGGATAAGGGGGAAATTAATTTAAAAAAATTTCATTTATCCCATTTTCATATTCATTTGAGGCAAGTTCACGCGCGTGCTTTTATTAGCGAATCGGGATATTACAGAAAATCCTTAATTCGTCATTATATGGAACATCCACTTTGCGAGTGCTGCATGCACATTTCGGATGCTGAAATGTAAGCACCATTTCGTAGCTATGATGGGCGCTTTTCAAATTTCATAAAGCATGAGACTCGATAATTGAGTGTATAAGGAAGTTACACGATGTTTTTCGTACTTGTGCTGATCGCACTAATGACACTTACGAGCAACATTTTCAAAATCATTCGTGATGTAGGAGATTATCCAATTGGGATTATATGTTCTTTTGTCTCCATTGATGTAATCGTTGCACTGTCCATCTGCAGCTTCAGTGCGTCTCGAGCATTGACTGTTCATACATGTGAGTCTATAATAGCTGTACCAGAGATTTACCATTCTAACATGTTACTGTCTTCTGCATATGTGTAATATGTACTACGTCGCATTGTTTAGTATGTGTCAAGTAATTCTAGCCGAGAAGACCGATTGGCGCATGCGGAGAAACCGTAAACTCTGAGAAAGAGCGCAGTCTAAGAAAATGAAAATTGGCTCTGCGCCGGCCTCTAAGAACTAGCTCAGTCTAAGAAAACGAAAATTGGCTCTGCTGCGTGCAGTATTGATCAGAGTGACAACATTGAGTTTTGTTACGAGTAAACACTTGTGGCAAGATCAATGAGAAGATGAATCACTTGCAATTTTGATTATTGTACGAAAACTTCGTGCATGGACCTGCATGGAACCGCCAAAAAGTGAATGAAGGGCGGCGGGGGGCCGAGGGCTAAACTAGCAGAGAAATATAGGGCGCCGCTAAAACAGAATCGTGTATTGCTCGAGCATGGGAGCATCGGGCTGGAGAGGGAGGAAGAGGGGGGTCGAGGAGAGGACCCTGGCGAGGGAGGGAGAGAGAGAGAGGGGTGGAGGAGAGAACACTAGCGCCTAGCTGGCTTTGGGTTGGCAGGCTGGCTCAAAGTCAACCTCCTGAAGGGGGAGGAGAGGTAGAATGTCGGGGCCAGAGTAAGTCCGGCCGTAGCGGAGTCCCTCAGAGGCGGGCTTGATGACTGCGCCTGGAAGGATGGTGCACAGCCCAAAGGAGGGATAGTCCACCAAGATACCGTAAGGGCTCACCATGTTCTGGTTCCAACGCCGGTCTTGGCACTGGGCCACCACTTTGAGTGCGCTGCAGGGGCAGTTGTTCACCACTTGGAATTCCACCACCGACGGCAACGGCAGCCCTATTTCCGACGACCCAGCCAGCTGCTGGCGCTGCACGCCGCCCGCATAGTCCTGCGTGATCCGGATGTCGTTCATGGAGCACGGCCGCGCCGACGCGCCGGCCCATCAGGAGCTGGATGCACGCACGCACACACACACAGACAATTGCAATGAGTACTCCTCGAATATTCTAGCATCCCTATGACATCAATTACAAGTTACATACAGTAAACGAAACGCAATCATATAATGCTCTTTGTAACACCGCCGTCGACACGACAGAGAATCTCTCTAAATCTTCCTTCCAAACGAAGTTCCAACCGCAACGCAACGCCAGAGACACTATCAGCTTACCCGGCCGGGCCTGGCCCTATAGACTAGCTACCTAGCTAGTTACACGACGACTATTCACTAGTTATACGTACTTGCAAGAGTAGCTGGCACCAATATCGCCGCCACCAGCAGCATCGCCATTAGTGAACCCATGCCGACGAGCTTGCGCCCTGCTACCATATTTCCGGGCTCGGGCGGGAGATCACACCGTCGCGATAGCCGAAGCAGCAGAACGAGCCAAAAGAACTTAGCCGCGTGCTAACTCCTGTGTCTACGTTCTAGGCCGAGTACATATTAATGCTATAGCTTTGCATTTTAATGTTAGCACGAAGAGATTAGAAGGGTTGCAAGCTATGCAACAAGATTTGGCATGTCCCATTCTTCGACTTGAGCATACTTTTGATGTGAGATGGTTAAGTAGATATAGAGCTATTAGTAGAGTGTGTAAGTCTTTAGATGCAATACTTGATATCACTAAAAGAGAGGCATTGCATATTTATGAAGAATTGGTTGAGTTTGAGTGTGTTTATTGCTTACATTTCTTAGCTGATATTCTGAGAGGTTTAACAACACTAAGCCAAATGTTTCAAAAAGACTTTGTAGATGTCACCACTATAGATAGTCTTGTAAAGAACGAAATTGTATCCAGAACACAATATTACATTGATTGTCCTCTTGTTGATGTGAATGCATTAACTATTGGAGTATATGGATATGATATCCTTCCAGACTATGGGCCTGAAAAAGGATATTTATATACATTAAGAGGTGCTTTGCATGGGAAGAAATTTTATGAGCATGATTTAAAACGTAAAATTAATGGAGAAGACTTTAACACGGCCTTAGAATTTCAAGTTGCTTTTGCCAATTCAGTGGTAAGTAACTTGAATTCTCGATTTCAAGATTATACTATACTTAATTGTTTAAAAATACTTGTGCCTGCACAACATCCAATACATGAGAAGGCCTTAAAAAACTATGGAACCCAAGAGATAGATCAATTAACTTCATATTATGGTTTTCCTAAAAAGCTAAATATAGAAGAATTCCCTGCAATGATAGAAGTTGACAAGTTTAAGAAAGAATTTAGAAATTTTAAGCATCAAGCTTCTAGAGATTGGATACGATTCACATTGTTAGAAATAACTTCAACACTTGCTTGCAATAGTATGTGGAGGGATGCTTATCCGAATATTCTTACTCTTTGTCAAGTAGCTCTTGTTCAATGTTCGAGCATTGCTATTTGTGAGAGAGGTTTTAGTGCTCGAACTGTGATAAAGAGTAAGCTTCGTAATCGTTTGGAGATTAAGAGTTTAGATGCATTAATGAAAATCTTTATTGAAGGGCCTAAGTTCACTGATATAGAGTTCATTGAGAGTATGGACTTATGGGCTGAAAAAACACATCGCCATTTATACACAGCACAAGGAATTTGTTCATTGATTTTGCAATAAATTTGCATATTCATAAGAGCAATTGATTTTTTATGGCCTATGATGATTTTGAAGTCACTATGCATTATTTGCACTTTTGTTGTTTTGATTCTTTTGACTCTTAATCATTTTCCTATGTTAAACTTATTTTTCCCTTGCTTGCTTCTATCTTTTGAATAAAAATCTTTCAATTTGTTTTTAGATCATGCTTGCTTTTATAAAATGTACTTGAACTTTTTTGTTTATAATGTTGGTTGTATTTCATTATGTTCTCTTTTATGTTAGTTTTTTTTTCTTTTTGTATCATGATTGCTTTTAATAAAATGTGTTTTGGCTTTTTCTAAACTTTTTTATTTTTTGTTTTGCTTAAGTTTTTTTTTATTTTTGTATCATGATTGCTTTTAATAAAATGTGTTTGACTTTTTCTAAACTTTTTTATTTTTTGTTTTGCTTATATTTTATTATGTTATCTTTTATGCTAGTTTTTTTTTGCTTTTTGTTTATTCTATGCTTTTAATAGTTAACTTCTTTTCTTTTTGGGTTTCTATTTTTTTTAACGTTCTCTTTATCTTTGTGCCTATAATGTGTATACTTCTCTGAGGCCATATGGCATAGACCCACTAAGAGACATAGAAACAACTTGCATACATTTGTTTTTATCTATTTAAATTTTAGATATGTAATGTAGGTCAAGTTACTAATGATAATAAGGGTTTTCATTTCTAAAGTATAAGAGAAGTAATTGAACAAATTCCAAGGAAAACTTTGAGATAAAAACCCTTTCAAATAATAGAAAAAAAATGATTATCCTTTCATTAAAGATTTAAAAAGGAATTTGACCGATTCAATTTGTAGAATCAAGGGAATTGGGCCGATTCGATTTAGAATGTAAAGGTTTTGTAAGGTTCAAATTTTATGAAACCGTCTTAGGTTAAGAGAAGAAGGATCTATGTTAGGCTCACAATTTTTTTTTTCCCAAACACTGCTCTCCGAATAGCGCGACCTCGAGCCACTACACATCGAGCGACCTCGAGCCACTACACGTCGTAACACGGAGTCGTTTTAAAAAACGAAAGACGAGCAAAAACCCTCTTACTCTTAGAAGATTTTTCGGGAAGAGATAAGAAGAACCGTTTATGTGAACATCGTAAGACCTCTTTCCACCTCTGAAAGCATGCGACCTTAGATCATTCTCAGGTAATGAACGGGTTGATGATCCCTAATTTAACACCCCAAGCTTGGTGCGAACAAGTCTTTAGAAGTTTCATCAGGAAGAGAATTTTAAACATGAAGTCGACAAGGAGACAACTTCTTGAGAACGATATTTACACACACACACACACACACACACACACACACACACACACACACACACACACACACACACACACACACACACACACACACACACACACACACACACACACACACACACACACACACACACACATATATATATATATATATATATAACCTTGTAGCATTTTAGTATATGAACATGGTGTGAACTCTTCAAAGAGTAGTATATCTTGAAACTTCACAGAATGAACTTGGAACAGTGGTACTAGCTACTACCACAAAGGTTATGAGCTCATAACTGTTGTTAAACTTGTTGAGGGAGTTGTAGTCATGGCTAAGTTAGCTTAAGGAGAACATAAGTCTTAAGTTTTATTCTAAAGTTCTAAGGAAGTTGATATAATCCTATAAGGGTAGTATAAATGTTTTGCTAGTTTTTGATGATTTACTATCTACTCCCATAGAAAACTAACCCCATAAGTGTTTATTAAACCGTTGACTTTGAAGCATAGTTGCAAATCTTTTGAGTAAGTTGCATTTTTCTCATCATAAGGAGATTCTCTTTGAAAACATGTCTAGTTGAAAACTAGAGCAAACAATCTTTGATTTGTAATGGTGCATCTCTTGATGTACCTCACAAAACTAGATACTTTTAAAAAGAGGTTTAAATCTCACATACACATTTCAACGTGATCTATAATAATAGTATTAAATAATGTCTAGCATTTAATGATCACAATGTTTTTAAAAAGTATCATTCTTTTTTAATACTTAAATCTAAAAAGTCATTTATTTATATACTTTTAGAATGAGTCTAGGAAAATACTTTTTTAATACTTAAATCTAAAAACTATGAGGAGTAGAGGAAAATACATGCTATCAAGGATGAGTCTAGGAATCATTGGTTGTGTGAGCACTACAATAAACATGCTATTAATATATGAGGAAACTTAAAGGGATCATGAAAGAAAACATATTTCTCTAGTTGATTTTCAATAGAGGACATTTCAATAAGAAAATTTTATAGAAAATGCATGTACATAAAGCAATGCACTAGTGGTACAATTCTAGTGTGCTATGTCAAATTCAAACATCAATGTTTAGGATCAAATTACAAGAGTTAGTCTTTCTACAAGAAGACATGAAGGCCAAATCATGTAATTTGGCTTTGTAAAAGCTTGCATAGATTTGCAAAGTTTCTAATAAGCTTTAGAGAATGCATTAGATACATTAGTGAGAAGTAAAACACTTGCAAATCTTTTGCATCAACTTGGTACAACATTAAAGATAATACAAGGACTCAACTTGATGAGAAAGGATTTGTTAATAATTCAATAATTGCTATGGTTCTCCTAAATATCCTTTCAAATATTCTCCAAAAAAATATTTAAGATTGGCTATGTATTCCTAAAATTTGGAAGAATGTCTAATAGCTTGAAAATTTTTCAAAGTCATCATGTTTATTAGAATGTTGTGCTAGATTCTTAAAATATTTATTTAGACACGGGTTTTTTGAATATAAAGATGAAAGTTATAGGTGCAAATATTGAGCTTTTTACAAAACCACTACACCATAATACTGGGACATTGATTCTTCCCTAAATTTCCCCGATAGTTAATGCATTGCATCGAAACAGATATAAAAAGAGCTAGTACTTTAGAAATCTGATGTAGACTTGCATTTGGAACTCATAAGACACTCAAGAAAATATAAATTATCTTAAGAAAATCGTATTCCCATCATGTCTACACCTTGAACTCGAGGGAGTCCATATTATAGAATACGTAGGATACCACGTGAGTTCAGAAGAAAGGGTATTATATTTAGTAAAACTTATAGGATTATATTTACAAAAGGGGATTTTTAATGACAATTTGAAAAAAAATATTAAGTTAAGTAAAGTAGAAGGGGCCATTTTAAGGCCTTATAGCATGTAAAGAAAGGGTGTTTCCTAATATTCTTTGAATGCACGTTATATAGATGATTTCTTATAGGTGGAATCCCCAGGATCTTGAGCAACTTTTGTGCAAGCATGATAAGTTTCTTAGATGTAGTCCTAAGATGATCTCCTGCTATAATTTGGATCCAAGCACATGTGATGTTAATGACCCATCTTGTACACTACAAGATATAGGCCTTATACCGACGTTTAAAGCGACGAAAATACAAACAATAAAATTTTCCCCCGTCGTCACAAAAAGCGTCATTATTAACGATGCCATAGAAACGTCGGTAGCGACGGTTTGCGATGCACATAGCGACGCCAATAGCGACGCGAGCACTAAAATTAGCGACGGTAACAGGGATAAAAAAAATTTTGTAGCAGGGCAAAATAGTTTCTGCACTACTGTGTACAAAGCACTTGCAAACAAAAAGAATATATACTAAAATCATAAAACTGATACATGAAATAAACACATGATCGTATACAAAGCGATTGGTACAGTCATGACAGGATATCACTAATACATAGATCAGGCAACTCAAAAATAAAGGTGTGTGAGCTCCAGGGATCCAAGGGCGAGCTACGCATCCTCATCCCCCGAAAGCTCATCCCGCCGCAAAGGAGCATCGAACGGACTCTGCAGAAAAAGAAAAAACACATCAGTCCACCATACAATAATGCATTCAAATATCTCATGGCCGCCGCGTCTATACAATCGGTCGATCAATGCATTGAGACCGTGCCTCTCTGCATATCGAGTCTCAAGGCCGGTCAGATCGCAATTTGTAATGGAGTACTGCAAAGAAAACAAAATGCTAACTGTTAGAAACATGATTGTCAGTGCAAAGAATATTTCAAAAAAACAAACAAGCAAAACAAAAGAAAAACTTACAAACTTCTCTAAATATGTCCTGTGGCCGCCACTCCCAAGATGATGGACCACTCTAGCCTTGAGTCGTGCCCTCGCCGCCTCGCGCTGCTAACTCCAATGTCTTGGAGAATCTGTAGCCTCCTCCCTCAGTCAGTGCCAGTCATCTGTATCTAACCACTCAGGCTTTGCAGCCCCACTCTTGATTGCCTTGCGTGCGTCGGATCGTCTATGTGACATGTATGCACGCATGCAATCCATCATCCAGCCCGTAGAGAATTTATCTATTGTGGCTGGCACCGAAAACTCCTCGTGCAAGGATGCTACTATGTAGTCCTTGCTCCCCTCCGGTATGTTCTTCCAATGATCCAAGACGTTGTCGAAGGGTTTATGAAAACAAAGTCGCGTCTTCAGAAGATCTTGATAAATTTCAAGATAAGAGATTGAACAGGTGAATAATCAAGATGAGAAAATAATGTCAAGACTCTGTTTTATTTAGTAAAGCAGAGTCTGAAGCAGAGTTGTTAGAGCTGCTTTGTATTGACTTGCATGAACCATTCTTAAACCCAGAAAATCTTTGTGTTTCTTCTTGATTGTAACCTTCAGATCTGTTTTTTACATCTTTCATACATGTAACCTTTGTCCTTGTATTGACCAACAGATGGTATGTATTCACTTGACATTGTATAAATATTAACCTTTTCTAGCAGCAGTAAGCATTCCATAGAAACATCTCTCTAATGCATGTATCTATTAACATATCTTTCCCATGATCATACAATCACTTACAGCCAGCTGGAGACAGATAGATTTTGAAAGGAGGGGCAAAGAGTTGAGTTATAAGTTGCTGAAGGGTTCAGTTTTGCAAGTAAAAAAAAACCGAGCCTAAGACCCATATTGATCACAAACCACAAGTCTGGGAACTGGAAAACGCTCTGTAATGATTGCTTGAGCATCATCCAAGGGTGCTTGAAGAAGTTCTGCAAGAGCCTGGTACTCAGGCTGTTTATGATAGCCTGCATTGCATCGCTGTGCTATTGTTGCTCCATGGAAGACCACTACACTGAAATACGCATCCAATAGAGGTATCCTGTCTGCTGTTATTGTTGCAACATCAAGGAGGGCTGGCTCTGGTGGAGCATTGAGGGCATAAGTAATCAATGATGGCTGAATCATCACTACAGAATTTATTACACTCTCTCATCGAGTTGCATCAAATTCCTCCTCTGTCTCCATTTTGTGTGATGCTAAACGAGCCAAAACTATAGCATCTATCTCTTGGTCAAAGCCCATTATCAAGTCCTCTGTATAACTGCTGAACCATCTACCCAGCACCTTATAAGAGTTGTCACCCCATCTCGGTGTACTGAGTCATAGCACAAATTTGTCCAAGGCTGTTATGAATTTGCTGCTCCAAACAGATCAGGTCCTTTAGCGAAAGCTTCTCCAAATCATCGCCTAATCTGAAAGCTCTAATGCAGCATTGTACTGCCTTTGTCTTGGCTCTCCAGGCATCGGTGACAACGGGTCTCTGGAAGAAGCGTGCATTCTGATCTCTGCAACGTCATCTCCCTTTGCCATCCGGATCTTGATAATGTGTGAGGAACTTGCGCTGTCAAACAAATCTGTTATGCAGGCCGCCATGCCGATGACGTTCAGGCCTGTGATTCCCCAGCATTAGATTCCCCAAATGAAGCCTTGAACAGCAATTCGATGCTCATAAATAGCCAATAGCTGACCAATAGTATATGGCGTAAGATTGGGTAACAACATGCTCAGTGATGGACGATTTCCAGAGAATGTCTTGTGAGGCACAAGTTGATCAGGCGCACCTTCTGATTTTAATTCTGCTGGTGTCTTTCCATATGCAAGGACATCTGCCAGGTTCGCCAAAAATCGATTTCCCCCCAGCTTCAGCTTTTCCGATTCTCTTCCTCGTAGATCCTACAAGGCGATGTTCTTCTCCCGTAGCAATCCAATAGAGACAATGCGCAGGAGAGAGCACCACTTCCTCCTTGATTCCGTCAACATCTGTTATCTTGCTTTAATTACAGAGTAGAGAACTTATACTCCCGATTCCCCGAGAGCATTACGTTTTCCCCTTAATTAGGATTATCTTCCCCTGTTCTTCATGTTCTGATTTTTCTTTCCAAGTTCCCATCCCCCCTGGACCTCCACTCTCGATGCATCGTCCTCGCAGCCTTTTGCTTTCCTCCTCTGTTTCTCCCTGTAGTTGAAGAAGACGACTACTTCGTGTATGATAACACGAGCACACCCATAAACCTTTGCTATTTTTTCTCCTTTGATGAATTGGAATGTCTCCACGACAGAGTACCATCTCCCTTTTTCTGCGATGCTTTTCCTTCCGCCCTGATTCGATTGAGGAGCCTCCCTTCCCCCCAAAATACCTCCTTCTCAAAATAGCTCCAAAAGCTTCTCCTTTTTCCCCTCAAAGCACGGCTCTCCTTTTCCCTCCTTCTTTAGCCTTTCAAAAATCCCCTCTTTAGCCTTCGTAGCTCACATATCATTATTTTTAGTTCAAATTCAAATTATCTATTCTAGAGCTTGTAGAAGTTTTAGCTCATACAAAAGCTCTTGGCTATACTGCATATCTCCAACAATTGTAGTTTGAAAATCACCTATTTTTCACATTCAAGGATCAGCATTAAACCACAACTCATCAGTTCTTCACCTTCAATGGTCCGCATCTCATCTGTTCACTCATGCGTAGAAAATAAATGTAAACACAACAACTGAGTATATACAAAGTATCAAATCACACACACAATTTTTGGGTGATTTTCACACCTCGAATGTGCAGCAATACGACATCCACCCCCTCTAATCCTGCGCATCCTCCGGATGGGCCAACTACCCATGATCATTATCATCAAGATCCACAAACAAATCAATCTCTTCGTTATGCATTTCCAGTAGATCAACAAGATTTTCAGCCATATCATCTGTCTCTTCCATTGGAGTTTCTTGTCGTTGCTCTTCTCTCGAAAATTCTTCCAATGCATAATCCTCATCATCTCTTTTCTTGAAAATCTTGATTCTTTTTCCAGCAATTGGCACTCTAAGCACTGTCCCATCCAATTCTGTCAGTTCATATGTTGCATTATCAAAGACATGTCTAACTATGTATGGCCCAAATCATCTTTTCACCATCTTCCGAAGTGCAGTATGCTGATTTTCAAGGCTGCTATCAAAGACCAATACCCAATCTCCCTCTTCTATTGCTCTAGGCCGCAAGCGATGCCTGCTATCAAACCTGTCCTTGTTCCTTAGTCTAGCAACTCTCAACCTGTCAATAGCTAGCTGAATATCCTCAGGTCTCCTCTCCAACTGTCGAATCCGAAGAGCTAAGAGCTCCTCTCTCGTCAAATCCTTCTGCCAAGGTAAAACTGACCAAGTCAAAGCACAAGTCTCAATCGGCATAACAGGTTTCTGACCATACATCAACTCTGCAGGCATATATCCTGTAGTAACACTATGAGTCGTACGATTAGCCCATAAAGCAAATGGTAGAAGTCTCGGCCATTCTCCAATCCGTCCTCTGCATGCTTTGGCTAATGCTTTCACTATCGGCGGATGCCCTCTTTCACTCTTCCCATTTCCCTCTGGATTGTATGCTGTGGTTAGAGCCAATTTGATTCCTAGCTGAGAGAAAAACTCCCTAGCTTCATCTGCATCCAATTCACCACGATCCGCAGTGATCTTACCCACACAACCATACCTGCAGAAAATTTCCTCCAATAAGAACTTACACACTGCACTAGCGGTCTTTGTTCTCAAAGATCTGCCCTCAACATGATTGGTAAGATCCTCTCTAGCCAAAACAATGTATCTCATCTGCCATAGACCCATAGGCATGGTAACCAAATCAATTACCCACTTATAATGAATGCATAGCGGATAGGTCGGATGAAGCTCATCTCTATGACGCACTACTGAATACATCTGGCAGTCTCTGCAAGTCTCAACAAAGTGAGAAACATCTCTATACATGCCTTTCCACCAATATTTCTCCCTGATTTTCTCATAAGTAGCCCATACTCCTCTATGACCAGCCCAAGGACTCTCATGAAACTCCCTCATCACCTGTAACTGTGTCTCTCTATTGCAGACAACCCGCAAAGGTAATCCGCTTCTTTTCTTCGGATGCTTCCAAAGAAATCCGTCCTTGAGAAAATAACCATAGGCTTTCCTTCTGATCTTCTTGAACTCTTCATCTGTCCATTCATCTCTTTTGCTTAGTGTACTAAGGTACCTGCCAATCTGCAACCAATCTCCAACATAGAGTTCTTCTATGAAAGCCACAATATCATAAACATGACAAACATGATCAACCATAGTGGCTGAAATTTCTGCATCATCCTCTTCTGCAAGTAGAGTCTCCTCATCATCATATCTGGCTCTAGACAACATATCTGCCACTGGATTATCCTTCCCTGCTATGTGTTTAAATTCCGGATTTAATGACTTGATGTATGCAATCCATCTCAACATAGCTATATCCGGAGTAGAGCAACTCGTAATCATACCAATCAATGGCAAGCAATCTGTCTCTACCACAACTGAAGCTCCAATAAAGTACTCCTTATCACATTTGAGAGCCGTCACAATCCCCAATAACTCTCTCTTGATTTGCGGATATCTCCTCTGTCTCTCGTTTAGGACTTTCGCCCCAAACCGAATAGCATACCTATTTCCATCTGCATCATCTTGACCCACAACCCAACCTATGCCAATTGGACTAGTGTCAACTGTCAATACAATAGGCCTATCACAATTATAATCCGCTTTCCTGAGAGTAGGAGCATTCTGCAATAACTTCTTCAATTTCCGCATGGCTTTAGTGTGGCTCTCATCCCAATAGAATTTCTGCCCCTTTCGAAGCAGCTGATACAAACAATCTGCAATGTGTGCAAAGTGAGGTATCCAAATCATATAAAACACACAAGCACCAATGAATCTCCGTACCTCTGAAGTAGTAGAACAATACTCTGCAATCTTGCCTATAGCATTCACCTTATCAGGTGAGGGTTTCCTGCCATAATATCCACACATATGCCCAACAATGACAACCTCATTCACTCCAAAAACAGATTTTTGCCCTGAAAGTGTCAAGTTCACTTCTTCTAACCTGGCCAAAATCTTCTCACATGCTGAAATATGATCAGCCACAAAGTGTTTGCATCCTTGCTCATTTAGGCTCTCATTCTTCTCTTCTTCTGCACACCCCTTAATGGGCACATCATCCAAGAAAGGCATAGTAAGCTGAGGTATGTAATCACGAAGGACCTTATGCATGGCATTCATCATATGTGCAACAGAATTAGTGGCACCTTGAGGCAAGGTACACATCCTGACAAGCCCAATAGGAGTTCTCATGGTGGTTATGTCCCTGCTTTCCAAAGCCAGCTGAAACTGATCATAACCTGAATATAAATCACCCAAAGAATAGATGGCACGTCCAGCAAATGCCTCTGCAAACTCATCCACAACTGGACCTATACCAACATTCTTGATAGTAACTCTATTCACTGGCTGCATGTCCTGAATAAATCGAATAGTACCATTCTTCTTTGGAACTGTAAACCACCTATTTGAGTATGGTGCAGATGAAGGCTCAAGGATTCCCATCGTGATTTTCTCATTCAATAAATCAATCAGCTTTGGCAAGTGTGCTTTAGGCACTGGAATAGGTCGAAGATTCCATGGAATATGAGGAATAGTAAAAATAACCATAGGAGCAATAATATCAGGATTCACACATCGAATCTCATGTGGGACAAAAGCAAATCCCCTTCCATGACGCTCAAGCATCTCCTAAAAGCATTGCTTCTCCATGGGTAACAAGAAATCACCATTTCCAATTTTCAATTCAGCAAGTGTCTCTGCTGAAAATTTATGACCAATATGCTCCGGATTCCTCAAAATTTGCTGTTTAGCAGCCCTCTCTATTTGCTGATCACTCTCAGGTGGAAGCGGTACAGCAACCGGCTTCACCTTCTTATCCACAGTTTTGTACTTCGTGTCAACCCTGGCTTCATTATGCTCTTCTGCATTACATAAACTTTGCTGTAAATCAGCAATTCTGCACTCCAATGGCTGAATATTCTCAGCTCTCTGCTCTATGGACTGCATAGAAACAGCCCCAAACTCTGAATGCTGAAATATTTCAGCAGTAAACTCTGTTGGCTGAAAATTTTCAGCCCTCTGTCTCTCTGAAAGCTGATCATAACCAGCTAGAAACTCTGTTTGCTGAATTTCTTCAGCACTCAACACTCTTTGCTGAGTTTCCTCAGCCTCTGACTCAATCAGTGACATAAAATCTGCAATTTCATGAAACATGTCCAGGGACTGCACTAATACATTACCATGACAATTCAGCATATCAGTTTTCAGCATATCTCCCATCTCTATCATTGTATCTGTACAAATCACACTGTCATACATACCATCTATGTGCTCATCATCCTCCAAAATTCCTGCATTTTTCAAATTTTTCTCCTTCATGCATATATACTGCCTGGCAGCTCTAGGCAACCTAGAAGTCTTCTGATAACTCATTGAACTGTTTGCTGAAATCCCAACATAACCGGAGGAGAAAACACTGCTGCTGCCAGGAGGCGAGAACTCCAATCTCCTCTCCTCTGTACCACCGTCGTCACGCGAAACGGCGGTACCTAATGAAAACCCGAATCCCTCACAGTGGGTAAGGGTGCATCTCTGAGAGTATCCCTGTTTCTAACATGGTTCACACATACAGTCATAAACTGAACTGCTCTCATACCATCTTTACTGCGAATCCGTGCATAAGCAGATCCATCATCCATGACCTTTGTCTCCATGCGCATCTCTGTAATGAATGGCTGTCCAAGAATTATGGGATAAGAGCATGAATCCTGCACAAAGAAATGAAAATCCTCCTCTACATCACCAATAGAAACCCTGACACTAGGGCAAGCAACATATAAATCACCTGCAGTGTTATTGGCGGCTCTCATACGCCACCCATGCTCTACATCCATAGGCCATCTGTTACTCTCATAAAATCCACGAACAATGAGATTAATCTCTGAACCATGATCAACCAATGCAACATAAGGCACCTGTTTCTCTCCAACCTTTACCATCGTCTCTGTAGTTGCCCTAGCCCAATGACTTCGCGAGAAGTGACTACGCGGTATCAAAACAGGCTCATCAATTTCAGCATAATGCATAGGCTGAACCCTCTTCTCTACCTGCGGCAAAACAGAAGCATTATCAACCATAACCTCATCATCATCATCATCCAACTCTCCAATCAAAACTCCCTATGTATCAGTGGTAGCCAATGCATGTCTTTTCCTCTTCAGGACCTCTTGAAACTGATCCTAAAACTCTCTTTTTGAGATGCCCAAAATCTCAGAAATAGTGAAAGTCACCTCACTGCCAAGTATCTTATCATTAAAGATTTTCTTCATATCTGTTGATGTCTCAATGTCGGACATCAATCTGAATCCTGGCTACTTTTTCTCTCTAGGCTCTTGCCTCTTTTCTCTCTTTTGAGCATCCTCCATCTGTCGATCTGGCCCTGATCGTGAAGACGGTCCTGCAGTAGGTGGAGTAACAAACTCACCCCCTCTAGTCTTCTTAGCTGCACTTGGATTTTCTTCATCCCTCTTACGCTTCTCCTCAACAAATACATCTGCACCATGAGATTTAGCCAAAAAAGCATAAATAGAATACCTGTCAACAGGCGAGTCCCAACCTGTCTCTGATCTGATGCTAGAGCCTGCGCTAGTCAAAACAGTTTGCTGAATTTTTCCCTTGTTTGCAGTCTCCATAGCATAAGTCCATAGTGTGGACTGAGTCTCCGATCCCTTCTCAATCTGTACTCCATATGCAGAAGCATCACCTCTAGCCGTCACATAAGAAGTACGCGCAGCCATGTCCTCCACTAACTTCTTCATTCCACCTTTACCAAAGTTGGTAACAAGTGGAGCTCCTGTCTCAGTCAACCAAATCTTACCATCTTGCCCCCAATATACCAAATTCTGCCTCCTTGCATCCTGGAAAGAGTCACAATCCCTGCAATGCTGATGCTCCGTACTATCACACCAAATACATCTCCGATCTCTCCTAGGAGCACTAGGAGCACTCCTAGGTGCAGTAGGAGCACTAGAAGAAGTAGGCACAGTCGAAGCAAACTGCTCCTTCAACTTACCCACCAACTCCGCTTTGACTGACTCAAGTGTCAAATCTGTGATACCTTTGATTATGTCATCAAGAGAAGTAGGCACCGATGGAGCGGATGGTTTTGGAGCAGAAGGTGTAGGCATCGGTCGTGGAACAGGTGGAATCGGTGGAGTAGAAACAGTAGGCACTGGCATAGGCCAAGAAACTGGCTGAGGAGGAGAAGAAATAACAGGGATAGAAGTAGGCATAGGAGCAGATGATGATGTAGGTGTCATGGAACCATTCTGTAGGCGAGTCTTCCATATCCTCCTCTTGGTCAAAGTCGAGACTGCATCCTGAGCATCCTGCCAATCAGTTTTAAGACCCATAGGCTTTGTGCGATCTTCAAGAAGCTCACCCAATTCTTCTTGAAGAGCAGGATCTGCAGCTTGCAAGAAAAGCTCAACTTTTTCAACATCCAATGCTCTTTGTTCAATGGCATCAAGCTGACTATACCTTTCTTCAAATTCTCGAATCAACTCCGAAGCAGCAAGACCTTTGTTTGGCATGTAGACCCACTCTCGGAATGACCGTCGAGTAGCCATACCAAAGTCCTCAAGGAAATATTCTTCTTTAAGAGCCTTCTTAAAATCTTGCCAATGTGTATTTTGAATAAATAAATCAGTCACCTTTGTCCTCAAAGCAGGTGTGACAAGACGAAGGAAGTACTTACTCATAAGTCCAGCAGGAACTCCAAAAAACCCCATCTTGATCTTATATGTCTTCAAATATGCTGAAACATTCCGCCCATCAAATAGCTTCTTCTCACTCTCAACTGCTTCAATAGCCTTAGTTGCGCTGTTTGCATTCTCCTGCTCCGAATAGAGTTGCCTTTGCTGAGACAACTGTTGTTGATGCAATTGTTGTTGCTGCTGCATATACATTTGTGTTTGCTGATTTTGGAGCTGCATATACATGGACATATTCTGCAAAAGCTGTTTTAGATCCTCCGTTGAAGTACTTGACGCAGCAGTCATTGATGGAGCTAAAGTAGAGGCAGCTGGAGTTGTAGAGGAAGCTGAAATAGAGGCTGAAGTATCTCCCATCCTGAAATTTCTGCGACGCTTTCACGTCGGGTTCACCAAAGATATCGAAGGGTTTATGAAAACAAAGTCGCGTCTTCAGAAGATCTTGATAAATTTCAAGATAAGAGATCGAACAGGTGAATAATCAAGATGAGAAAATAATGTCAAGACTCTGTTTTATTTAGTAAAGCAGAGTCTGAAGCAGAGTTGTTAGAGCTGCTTTGTATTGACTTGCATGAACCATTCTTAAACCCAGAAAATCTTTGTGTTTCTTCTTGATTGTAACCTTCAGATCTGTTTTTTACATCTTTCATACATGTAACCTTTGTCCTTGTATTGACCAACAGATGGTATGTATTCACTTGACATTGTATAAATATTAACCTTTTCTAGCAGCAGTAAGCATTCCATAGAAACATCTCTCTAATGCATGCATCTATTAACATATCTTTCCCATGATCATACAATCACTTACAGCCAGCTGGAGACAGATAGATTTTGAAAGGAGGGGCAAAGAGTTGAGTTATAAGTTGCTGAAGGGTTCAGTTTTGCAAGTAAAAAAAAACCGAGCCTAAGACCCATATTGATCACAAACCACAAGTCTAGGAACTGGAAAACGCTCTGTAATGATTGCTTGAGCATCATCCAAGGGTGCTTGAAGAAGTTCTGCAAGAGCCTGGTACTCAGGCTGTTTATGATAGCCTGCATTGCATCGCTGTGCTATTGTTGCTCCATGGAAGACCACTACACTGAAATACGCATCCAATAGAGGTATCCTGTCTGCTGTTATTATTGCAACATCAAGGAGGGCTGGCTCTGGTGGAGCATTGAGGGCATAAGTAATCAATGATGGCTGAATCATCACTACAGAATTTATTACACTCTCTCATCGAGTTGCATCAAATTCCTCCTCTGTCTCCATTTTGTGTGATGCTAAACGAGCCAAAACTATAGCATCTATCTCTTGGTCAAAGCCCATTATCAAGTCCTCTGTATAACTGCTGAACCATCTACCCAGCACCTTGTAAGAGTTGTCACCCCATCTCGGTGTACTGAGTCATAGCACAAATTTGTCCAAGGCTGTTATGAATTTGCTGCTCCAAACAGATCAGGTCCTTTAGCGAAAGCTTCTCCAAATCATCGCCTAATCTGAAAGCTCTAATGCAGCATTGTACTGCCTTTGTCTTGGCTCTCCAGGCATCGGTGACAACGGGTCTCTGGAAGAAGAAGCGTGCATTCTGATCTCTGCAACGTCATCTCCCTTTGCCATCCGGATCTTGATAATGTGTGAGGAACTTGCGCTGTCAAACAAATCTGTTATGCAGGCCGCCATGCCGAGGACGTTCAGGCCTGTGATTCCCCAGCATTAGATTCCCCAAATGAAGCCTTGAACAGCAATCCGATGCTCATAAATAGCCAATAGCTGACCAATAGTATATGGCGTAAGATTGGGTAACAATATGCTCAGTGATGGACGATTTCCAGAGAATGTCTTGTGAGGCACAAGTTGATCAGGCACACCTTCTGATTTTAATTCTGCTGGTGTCTTTCCATATGCAAGGACATCTGCCAGGTTCGCCAAAAATCGATTTCCCCCCAGCTTCAGCTTTTCCGATTCTCTTCCTCGTAGATCCTACAAGGCGATGTTCTTCTCCCGTAGCAATCCAATAGAGACAATGCGCAGGAGAGAGCACCACTTCCTCCTTGATTCCGTCAACATCTGTTATCCTGCTTTAATTACAGAGTAGAGAACTTATACTCCCGATTCCCCCAGAGCATTACGTTTTCCCCTTAATTAGGATTATCTTCCCCTGTTCTTCATGTTCTGATTTTTCTTTCCAAGTTCCCATCCCCCCTGGACCTCCACTCTCGATGCATCGTCCTCGCAGCCTTTTGCTTTCCTCCTCTGTTTCTCCCTGTAGTTGAAGAAGACGACTACTTCGTGTATGATAACACGAGCACACCCATAAACCTTTGCTATTTTTTCTCCTTTGATGAATTGGAATGTCTCCACGACAGAGTACCATCTCCCTTTTTCTGCGATGCTTTTCCTTCCGCCCTGATTCGATTGAGGAGCCTCCCTTCCCCCCAAAATACCTCCTTCTCAAAATAGCTCCAAAAGCTTCTCCTTTTTCCCCTCAAAGCACGGCTCTCCTTTTCCCTCCTTCTTTAGCCTTTCAAAAATCCCCTCTTTAGCCTTCGTAGCTCACATATCATTATTTTTAGTTCAAATTCAAATTATCTATTCTAGAGCTTGTAGAAGTTTTAGCTCATACAAAAGCTCTTGGCTATACTGCATATCTCCAACAATTGTAGTTTGAAAATCACCTATTTTTCACATTCAAGGATCAACATTAAACCACAACTCATCAGTTCTTCACCTTCAATGGTCCGCATCTCATCTGTTCACTCATGCGCAGAAAATAAATGTAAACACAACAACTGAGTATATACAAAGTATCAAATCACACACACAATTTTTGGGTGATTTTCACACCTCGAATGCGCAGCAATACGACAACGTTGTGCCGAAAAACTTGTTAGCACAACTTTCTCATGCGAGCCATCACCCTCTTTCCCTCATCATTCATGATGATGGCTCCTGACCTACTATCGACCAGATATCCATAACCCCTAGGAGTCTGCCTAAGATGGGTCCTCTCCTATCTGCGTCCACGCTCATGGGCATATCCAGGAGACCCCTCTGCATCCGGTGTATTGACGGGGGTAATCTCTCTCAAAGTGGCACCCAAAGGGGTGCCACCGCTGAGAGCTGCGCAAAAGTCGGAGTAACTGGAGTAGACGTCCCCATAGGTGTGACAAATCCTGGAGGTGATGCAGCTCCAGCTAAACAACGAGACGAAAACACCACATCTGTGTCTCCACAGCAGCATCCCCCTGATCCCGATGCACTCCCTCCCTCTAGCCCAAGTCGTGAGCGTCGAGATCGTCTGCTTGAAGCCGAAGCATCCGATCACGCTAAAGCAGATCTAGCAGAGCGCCCTGACGAAGAACGAGACACCTCCTGGTCTGCCATCTCTCTGAATCTGACGAGCTGGTCTAGAGACATGCGTGCGAAGATGTCCTGTAACTCCTCATCACTCATCCCTCGACTCATCCTAAAAATATCACCTGCACAGACAAAGAATGATATTAGAATAATCAATTTAAATTATACAAAGCACAGTAATATAAATCATTTTAAAAAAATCTTACTTAAAATGCATATCTTAAGTACCTTTATAAGAGATTGGTCAACGAATTGAGTAAGTGGATGCTCCAAGTATGAAGTATCCTATGGTCCCATGTTAATCTCCTGACACAACTCCGCATACACTGGAAGGTCGATAGACATGTCACCACAAAAGAATGAGTCTGCCTTGTTCTCAAAGAATTCTTGGACTCTTGTATTTCCATCATTGTTAGTCGATGCTGGCTCCAAGCTTTCGACGGCCTCCACCCCTTGCAATATCGACCCCTCTATTTGCATATTATCTTCATCTATGCTCGGAACATCGCTTTGATCATATACTCTCGTATTTCAGGGAGTTGAAGGTATAACATACCACCATTGAGGTTGTCGGGGGTTTGGATAGAAGATTACATGTTCACAAACACGTACAAGAGAGTTCAAACCATTGTGACATAATCCATGTCGTAATACAATTAGCAAGCAAGTAACTCCATGCACCTGTTCACAATGGGCTGGTAACACAAAGGTGTCACGCAAATCCGTCCATTTTTTTTCGGAATCTATTTTAAGAAATCCAAATGGACCCCGTCGAACTATTGCTCCAGCTCCTCCAAGTACCACTTTGAATCTCTACACATCGAATAGTATCATGGAGAAGCTATGGTAATCCACCGTAATAATACTTTGCAAGTTTCCAAAATACTCCATCTCATGCACAACCGTGTTTGGATCTGTTGCTCCTTGTCGGCTCTCTTGCTCGAACCTTGCCATGACACCACAGTCCATTGTGCAGCGCATTTTGTCAATACGCTCCACACGAAAATGCCGTCCGCGGGACCACGCTGCACTATATATTTTGTAATGTACATTGAAACACTCAAATTAGATATCACATATAAAATTTAGATACGACAGATTCTAAACCCCTCATCACCTTTGGACTACATCCCCTCGAGAATTCCCACTCCTCCATTGAGACCTCTATCCCTTCACGAGATGCTGCGGTCAAGGCTCCATGCAACCATTGCGTTGACATAAACCGCGGCATCTCCTCCATGCCTTCGGGATATCGAATCGGTCAATGACGCGTACTACGTCGGAATTTAGCTCGCGCTTCCTCTCGATCTTGCCTTGCAATCTAGTACTTGGCGAGCCACGTCTCCATGGAGGCATGGGGCAACATATAAAAGCGATTCACATTCTCTTCCATTGAGGCATCCATTCTTTTTTCTACCCCATTTCCAATCACCACATCTCCAGTCAGTCGATCATCGTCCTTCAGCGATCATAGCATTTCATTGTCTAGTTCCACCATTGGTAGCCATTGTGAAATATGCACTAGCGCCTTAGACACCAAGCAACCTTTGGCCATGCTACCTTCTGGCCGAGCTCGTTGTCGCACAAAGCCTTTCAGGGTTTTCATGAAGCGCTCGAGGAAGAACATCCATCGCGTATGGACAGGTCCAGCAATCTCCACTTCATCCACAAGATGCACAAGAAGGTGGATTTGTATCGTGAGCATGTTGGTGGACAGGTATTTCTCAAAGAGACAGACCGTCTCCACTGCTCCCCTCCTCGGGGATTCAATAGAGGATGTCTCAATCTCTTTCTGTGAGATCAATTACACCAAAGTCGACAACTTGTAAATGGCCTCGCGAATTTTTGGATTAAGGCATCCTACGATCGCGATCGGTAGTACAAACTGCCACAAATGAGAAAGCATTATGAATAATGGCCACATTCCAAATAGCAAAATGCCCACGCTAATTACAATTCATTCGTAGTACAAACCTGACATATCTTATGCCAATCATGAGATTTTAGCCCCAATAATTGGTCATCTTTAGAAAATGCAGACCTGAGAGAATGCATCATACCCATTAGAGTGCAAATAGACTTGATTACTTGCTTCACAATGCGCTCTTTTTTAGTGGGCAAAACCCAAGGAGCGCGAGGAAGCTGCACACAACCATCAGCACTCAACTGCAGCCAAAGCGCCTCCATCTTACCTACCTCCTTCAAATCCATTCGTGCCCCTACGGTGTCTCTCTTTCCTGTGATGTGGTCCCATAGCAAGCTGTCCACATTCTTGAAAATATGCATGGGATCCAACAAGTGGTTGACATGTAAGTGGGTCCAATATGGCAACTCGTAGAAAACTGAGAACCCTCGCATTCCATTTGGATGTGATTCCGCGTGGACCATTTTCAGCTCCTACCAGCTTGCAGCGTTCATACGTGTTGGAGGTCGTCCAAGGAAACCTTCCTTGAGTTCATGATCCTCTGGCAAGAAAGCAGCGTATCCTTGATATACCATCTTCTTCATGGTTTGTGACCTTCAGGAGTCTAACTATGGCCCGCACAATGGACATGCATGATAACCTGAGGTAACCAGACCTGTTCCAACACCATGACCTAGTGAATACTTGATTGAATGAGATAAAATATAGATATTACCAGCGAGAACGGAGGCCTGCTCACCTGAGCACTCTCCCAATCCCTAAAAGTCATGCATCATCCACATGAGAATGGCTCGAATATTGGCTGACCACCGACCATTGCGCCTGCTCATATCTTGCACAGTGACCCCACAAAATCTTAAGCTCATCGACTAATGGATGAAGATATGCTTCCATATTTTTTACTTTGTAGCGGCCTGGGACGAGCAAGCTAAGGATGAGATGTCCTTTATTCGTAGAAAGCCATGGAGAGATGTTGTAGTTGACAAGGACTATAGGCCACACATTGTAAGAAGTTGAGTGCAGACCGAATGGATTCACGCCTTCCATTGCGAGACCGAGCCGAAGATTCCTTGGCTCTCGCGCAAAGCCTGGGAAGGTAGAGTCAATGTGGCTCCATGCACGTAAATCCGCTGATATTCGTTGAACTCCATCCATGGACCTATTTTGCGCATGCCACGTTGTCAAGCTCACCATGCCGGACATACGAAATATGTAGTTTATGCGAGGGATGAGTGGAAAGTGTCTGAGAACTTTTTGAGGGATAGTTTGCCCTTGCAAGTCCTGTCGATACCTGTGAGCACCACACTTTGGACATGTCTCCATAGTCTCGTATTCTCCTCGAAATAGACAGCAATCGTTGATACATACATGGATGTTATTGTAGTCCATGCCAAGCTTCCGTAAAACATGTCGTGCATCATCACGAGACTCAAGCATAGTATTTGTAGGTGATAATATATGATATTTCAATAACCTGAAAAAAATCATAAAACACCTTGAAAAAAAACAAATGTTTGTAATAATAGTGTCAAAAAAAATCAATGAAGCCTATGTACAAGGTACCTGAACAACTCGGTCACACTCGTATCGCTCCACCCATATTTTTCTTGCACACTTAAGAGTGCAAGCAGTGTCTTCAACTGAGATACTCGGCACCCATCATATAATGGTATGGATGCTTCCTCTCTAAGCAGATCAAAAGTCTCGACATCCATGGGAATCAATGCATCGATCATTGCCTCCATCTCAGGCTCCAAGATTGTAGGTAGGTCTGGAAGGTTGCCTGTCTCCTCTGGAATTGATGGTATAGATTGGCCTTGCGAGTGGTGGATTGGCTCTTGTACTCCATCCATCGCACGCCCACGAACTCTTATAATTGGCCACAAAGGGTGCACTCCCCCTTGGGATGAGACATCACCTCCTTGGATAGAAAATTTGCCAGCAAGACCCAATCTTATTGTATATGGTATTCAATTAGCTTGTGAGTACAATGCATGATTGATATTAACTTCAAAATTACCGTTTTCTGAAAATCCACAATCGTCTGATCAATGATCTCAGATTGAAACTCGCCAAATCTTCGTACGTGTTCTATAGACAATCGACGTTTTCATCTAATTGCCAACTTGCATTGAGAGCAAGGACATGGGACACGGTGATTAAGATACGCCTCCCGATCTTGAACAACAGGACCTTCTTCGTTTTCCATCTTGTCTACGTTACAACAAACAATTTAATGACTTGTAATACAATTTGGGAAAACGAGGCTCAAATGGATAGCCTTATGGAGATGTATGTCAAGTTGCAAGTTGACCATAAGCTCTTGCTTGAGAGGTTTTAGCCTCTACAAGAGGTTGAGAAGCAAATTTTGAAAAAACATTGAGGTTGATATTGATGCATCCATGGTGTTGAAATCTAAACTTCAAGATATAAGAAATGCTTTACTGATTGATGTAAAAAATGCATGGGATATAGTAGTTGAGAGATTTATTGATATTATATCTCAACCATATACCATGCTCAAGGATTTGTTTGTCCCAGTAGATAATTATTCATTATTGTAGAAAAAAAAGGCATTGGTTCATAAGGTTCATGAGTTGAAGAGTAAATATTTAGACTTGACTAAAAGATTGGATAATGCCTTAGATGCTAAAAGGAAAAGTGATGAATATGTTACTTCTTTATTTCAACAAAAAGATTGGTGACAAGGATGCTATGATTAATGAAGTTCTTCACGAGGTGAATATAGAGTTGAAGGGGATTGAACACGATTCTTCTTTGGGATTTAATGGTGATCACTCAATTAATGAGGTGTCTTCTTGTATGGCCATTATACCTTATATACCTAGCTACGGTCTCTAGGTTATGTACTTTGAGTATCTTAGAGGGGCTCTACTAGGATTACTTATACAACTGCACTAGAGGGCTTTGAGTATAAGTGATCCTAGTCAACAAAATTTATGAGTATCATTGAGGATCTCTTAGTCTAATAATAAATCAATCTCAACAAAAAGCATCTTAGTAATGTGGCTTTTTTGTCCTAGGTCCATGTATAAAAATTAATGCCATCTATGAAATTTATCAACTTTTATTGTAATGATTGGAAGATATCAAATGCAACAATGTAATACAAGATTACCATGTCAAAGACAATATCAAATAGTAAAAATGCTTGTGCCTGTGTGGGGGTGGGTGTGTGTGTACCATAGTTATAAAATTTGTTCCAATCAATTATACTCATAGTCATAACCTTTGAAGAAAATATCTGGTGCGTAGATCGGATGCTGTACACTCGCGTAGTGAATGCCGGAAGGTCCCTAAGAACAATAGAACTCTATTTTTTGCACAAAAATCAATGTAAAAAGCATGAACGACATGAACAAGAGACCAATTGGGTGCAATCTCCCCCCATGTCTTGTGTGAGCGCTTCACAAAACATGTATTTTATGTATTAATCATCTTCAAGCTCAAATAATGGCCCAAATCACAAAATAGCAAGCTTTTAGCTTTTGAGTTTGCTTTAGCACAAAATAGGAATAAAGCTAACGGGCGGTGCCCAAAGAGTCTGGCATGCCCAATACAATGTCCAAGTACAAATAACATAATCGTGCACCCATGCGCATACAAAATAATAAATAAATATCCAACGCCTCAATAAATAGGCATGATAAAAATATAGGCGCCATGCCTAAGGTATGTGCCCATCAAAATGTAAGTAATAAATCGAATACTCGCTATCCTCCACCAGTGCTGCTATCTCTACACATCAACTGAAGCATTCACAATCGTTAGTAAAATAATACAATTAAACCGACAAAAGTGAATACCTAGCAGTCTTCAGCTACATAAATAAATCAACTAGTTAGAAATCAATCCTAACCTTAATTTATTACGAGTGCGCACTCTAAACTCATAAACGTTTATTAATTTAATATGCATTTTGCGGAATCACCCGCTATGAAATCACCCATGTACACACTAAATTAATGAAACGCCCGAAAAGGATAGGCGTCCCCATCAACTTCTCGCACAAAGAATCCACTTTGTGTATGAGCCCCGGTCAACAAAGTTTACGGAATCCATCGTAAAACCTCACGGAATCCACCGTGGCATGGAATCCACCGTGAAATATGCCTCCTGGCATCATACCCTCGGGGTGGGATAGCAATTGACCTCAATTGCTATTAGCTCAATGTGGAGCTAACAGAGTGGGGAAAGCATTTAAGTCTCTAGCGTGCATCCATTGTGCTTCTTCTACATGATGGTTCTTAAATTTAACTAGATATCTAGAATATATTCGGCCAGTTCTAGTGGTCATAAAATCAGTATCTATGATAGCTTCAGGTTCAAGTATTTCAGTCTCTTCTTCTAACAAAGGTGGGTTTTCATAAACAGGGTGTACAGGTAATTGGCCTCTAAAAGGTCTTAATAAACTAATATGAAATGTGTTGTGAATTTTCCAGTGAGGTGGTAATTCTAACTTGAATGCATTGTCATTAATTTTATGAATGATCCTAAATGGTCCATAGAATCTAGGGGCTAATTTAACATCTGGGTGTCTATCTACACTTTGTAGTCTACGTTTTTCTATTCTCAACCAAACATAGTCATCAACTTTGAAATTCATTGCTTGTCTTTTCTTATTGGCTTGTTTGGTATATGATTGCTGGGCTTTGGCAATCATGTGTTTAACCTCATCAAAAATAGTATTATGCATACTAGCAATATCATCAGCACTCTGAATTCTATTTGACAAAGATGCAAAAGGTGTAGACAATCTATAACCATAAATCACTTCAAACGGTGCTTTCTTTGTAGATGTATGTGGTGTATTGTTATATGCAAGCTGTAATAAATGCAAATGTGTATCCCATGTCTGAGGTTTAGAAATAGTATAAGCACGTAAAAGATCTAGTATAGTACTGTTAGTGGCTTCTGTTTGCCCATTAGTTTCAGGATGAAATGCAGATGAGAAATCAATTTTTGTGCCTAGGTTAGCAAAGAGAGTAATCCAAAAGTTGTTACAAAATATAGAATCACGATCAGAAATAATAACTTTTGGTAATCCATGGTTAGTGAAAACTGTTTTCAAAAACAATTGTGCTGCCTGTGATGCTGTTAAAGTTTTCTTATATTGAATGAAATATGCTTGTTTACTAAACCTATCTATACTGTCCAAATCATATCATGGTTAGATTTAGTATTAGGTAAACCAGTAATAAAATCCATAGAAATTTGTTTCCATGGTCTAGACGGAATAGATAAAGGCATAAGTAATCCATACTGTTTACCATGATGTCTCTTAACTCTTTGACAAATCAAACATTCAGAAACAAAGTTAGATACATCAGTGTCCATATGTGGCCAATAAAAATCTTCAGTAAATGTACGTAAAGTAGATATGATACCTCTATGGAGGACAATGAATCTCATTCAAAACAAAAGATCTGAATGGAACTGTAACACATACTCTCTTTTCATAAAACATAAATCCATCATTATAAGATAATGAATCAATAGGAATGAAGTTATTTTGAACTAATTTATTCCAATCAGCATGAAAAGTAATATCCTGATGATAAGTATCTTTCATAGCAATCAAAGAATCAAAAGATATAACAGAAATATTATGAATGGCAGGTCTTCTACTTAATGCATCAGCCACTACATTTTCTTTATCGGGTTGATATTGAATGATAGGATGAAAACTCTGAATAAAGGATGCCCATTTGATATGTCGGTCAGATATTTGAGGTTGGCTAAGTAAATATCTAATACTTTGTTGGTCGGTCTTAATCATAAATTCTGAACCCATTAAGTAGTGTTTCCACTGTCTTAAGGCTTGTACTACGGCTAATAATTCTTTGTCATATGTGGAATATTTCAATTCAGAGTGTTTTAGCTTACAACTAGAATAGGCTATGGGATGATTATCCTGCATAAGTACGGCTCCTATTCGTGATCCACTAGCATCAGTCACTACTAAAAAGAATGGTCTATTAAAATCATGCAACTGTAGTACAAGAGCATGAGTTAATGCATGTTTCAATAAGTCAAAGGATTTCTATTGATTGTCGGACCAATGATAAACAATACCTTTCTTCAGAAGTTTAGTCAATGGTAAAGAAAGTAATGAAAATTTACGCACAAACTTCCTATAGAAACTAGCAAGACCTAGGAATGATCGTAACTCATGCACATTTTTAGGTACAGGCCAATTCAATATTGCATCTATTTTCTTAGGGTCAACCTTAATTCCATCAGATGATACAATATACCTAAATATTCAATTTCTGTTTTAAAGAACTCACTCTTTTCGGGATTTGCATACAATTGATTATCTTTTAATAAGTGGAAAACCAATGACAAATGTTCATAATGTTCTTTCTCATTTTGACTAAACACCAAAATATCGTCAAAGAAGACAATAACACAATACTAATATTTCAAAAATATATGATTCATCATCCTACTAAATGTAGCAGGTGCATTAGTCAATCCAAAAGGCATCACTAAAAATTCATAATGACCAAACTGTGTTCTAAATGCAGTCTTGAATATGTCTGACTTATCTAGTCTCACCTGATGATAACCAAATGTAAGGTCTATTTTACTAAATATAGCAGAACCTTGCAGTTTATCCATAAGGTCATCGACTCTAGGAATTGGATACCTATTCTTTACTGTGATCTTATTTAAAGCACGATAGTCAATGCACATACGATAGGTATTATTCTTTTTCTTTACTAATAGAACAGGTGCACCAAATGGAGAACTACTAGGTCTAATCAATCCTCTATTTAGTAATTCCTCAACTTGACTTTGAATTTCTTTTTGCTCTATCTGGTTATGCCTATATGGTGCTTTACAAGGTGGTTGGGTACCAGGAATCAAATCTATTTTATGGTCTTCTAGACGTGAAGGAGGTAAACCAGGTGGTAAATCTTCGGCAAAACAATCTTTAAAATGTGCAAGAAATTATTTATGCCTAGGATGCATATGATTTTCTTTAACTTGCAGTTCATTCACCCAAATGAGATAAGATTTACTACTTTTGCGTAATGCATATTTAGCTTGAGTATGGGAAAGCAGTGGAAAAGCATTAGATGCATGCATACCATACAATGTAATATGTTTTCCTTGAAATTTAATAGTAATTGAATGTGTGGAATAATCTATATCAGGATTATGCTGATGACGCCAAGGCATACCTAAAATAATGTCACTGGACTGTAGTGGTACAACTAGAAAATTTCTTCTTTCAGTGTATTCACCAATTTGAATTTCTAAGTCATGCACTTCCTGTGTTCCATTATACCTAGTGCCTAAGAATGCTACTTTAATGCGATAATGCGTAGGTATAGTCTGTAATTTCAATTCTTTTACTAGCTTTGCAGAAATAAAATCATGAGTACTACCATCATCATGCAAAATAATATTTTCCTTTCCATGCACTAAACATTTCATAGTCAATAAAGAATGTGGAGTTGGCATACCTGGTAAAGTATCCGAAGGAGTAGTAGTATCATCCTCATCTTCTGTGAAATCAAGCATTTCTTCATGTTCGTCATCTTCCATTGCTCCAAGGTAGTTGATATGGACAGGTGGCTTCTTCGAATGGCAATTTGCTGCTAGATGTCTAGGCTGGTGGCATTTATAACATACTATAGGCTTGGCTTTGATTACATTGTTTGCAATTGCAGGAAGTTTAGGGACATTAGGATTTGGCTGTGGAATAGGCTTGGGGTTTTTGCTGATATTGGATGGTAAAGCAGGTGGTTTTGCCCAATTCTTACGGAAAGATGATGAAGGAAAACGACCTTGATTAAATCTTCTAAAATTTGAGTTGAATTGCTTAGATCCATAGTTACCATTGGCTTGGAATTACTATGGACGTCTGTCTCTTCCTCGCAGCTTGTCTTCAGTGTCATGAGCTAATGAAATTGCGTCTTCCAGAGTTGCAGGCTTGAACATATTAACTTCAGCGTAGTAATGCCCAAGTAGTCTAGACATATACTTACGCTTGTGTGTCGTTTCAGGTATGTCTTCAAGCATGCGTAACTGGAGTAATGCCTTCCAAAGCACTCGGTGTACTGAGGAATAGGCTCACGATCCCGTTGTTGAAGAAGGTCCCATTGCTTTATGGCTTTTTCATGAAATTGTGGAGGAAGGAAATTTTGCATAAACTTCTTCTTGAAATTCTCCCATGTAGTGGGACAATCTATACTCTTGCGAACCACAGTCCACCAAAGAGATGCTCTATCCACTAAATGATTAGTGACACACTTGATTTTATCTTTTTCTGCATATGTTTCCTCATGAAAGTAGTCATCAAACTGACTAATGAATGCAAGAACAATTTTTCCCTCTCGAATGCCATTGAAAGTATGGAATTTGAAATTTCTTTTACTTATCTTTGATTCCTTGCAGATGGATTGAGCTTCGAGAGTCGCGTCGATGGTACTCGGATAAGGTCTTCAGATTGAGGCTCCTCTTTGTTAGTAGATCTTTGTAAATTAGCCAATTGAACTTGTAATGCTTGCCTAGCTCTTCGTTCTTCATCCAACTGCATCATAATTAAGTCCAGCTTTTGCTCCATCGTAGGTTCAGGTAGGTCGCCTTCAGCCAACCATTAAATCATCCATATGTGGTTTCGTCATCCTGCAAAACTCAAAAGACCTCTCACTCTCAAAATCAAGTTAGCGGGATGAGCGTAGCTCAAGATCGGGTATACAAGGCTTATATATTTTTGGGTGTGGCTTTCACAATCTTCGTCTTTGACTATTGCGGGATTTGTAATCTTTGAAAAATCTGAGTTTTATCTTTCTTTGTATGTTGAAAATGCTTCAGCAAACCTGCGTATGCGTAGAGTACCTTCCAATGAACAACTTTGTAGTTCGGAGTTTCTGCGCAGGAACAGCCCTTCTATGAGTTTTGAACAGAAGTTAGTTTTGACTTCAGATGACTTGTCTGACTTGCAGAGTTGCAGACTTACAGAACTTAGTTGCTTTATATGACTTGCAAAATTTTGACTTAAGAGACTTGCAGAACTTGATTGCTTGTGTGTGACTTGCAGATTTGATATGACTTATCTGATTGAGGCTTAAATGATTAAGATTTTAAGCTTAATAACAAAACATCGAATCGTGGGGAGGGGGGGGAGGGGCGTTTTTGCAACGCGGCGAAAATCACAAAAGCCTCCTCAGATACCTCGCGAAGAAATTTTAAAGCTTGAAGCTTCTTTAAGCTTTCTAAGCTTTACTACTAAGCTTAATAAGAATAAAAGCTTTTAGGCTTTTAAGCTATGGAGTCTTATCTCTGTGTATGAAGACGACTTGATGTAGGAGATATCCACGTGGTCCTCCACCTCTGCAAGCCGGTCCTTCGCAATCTGATGATGGAAACAGAGGTTCTTGATCGCCAGGAATCCACCCGTATCGACCGTTCGCGATGAGATTGACCGTAGAGCTCGATCATTCCAAGAGCTCCGCCTTTGCACAAGATGGGTAGCGATTGGAAGCTCTTGATCTCAGCTTCCCTCTGATACCACTGGTGCGTACATCGGATGTTGTACGCTCGTGTAGTGAATGCCGGAAGGTCCCCAAGAATAATAGAACTCTACTTTTTGCACAAAATTCAATGTAAAAAGCATGAACGACATGAATAAGAGACCAATTGGGTGCAATCTCCCCCCATGCCTTGTGTGAGCACTCCACAAAGTATGTATTTTATGTATTAATCATCTTCAAGCTCAAATAATAGCCCAAATTACAAAATAGCAAGCTTTTAGCTTTTGAGTTTGCTTTAGCACAAAATAGAAATAAAGCTAACGGGCGGTGCCCAAAGAGTCTGGCATGCCCAATACAATGTCCAAGTACAAATAACATAATCGTGCGCCCATGCGCATACAAAATAATAAATAAATATCCAACGCCTCAATAAATAGGCGTGACAAAAATATAGCCGCCATGCCTAAGGTATGCGCCCATCAAAATATAAGTAATAAATCGAATACTCGCTATCCTCCAATGCTTTTCTCCGCCACTGCTGCTATCTCTGCACATCAATTGAAGCATTCACAATCGTTAGTAAAATAATACAATTAAACCGACAAAAGTGAATACCTAGCAGTCTTCAGCTACATAAATAAATCAACTGGTTAGAAATCAACCCTAACCTTAATTTATTACAAGTGCGCACTCTAAACTCATAAACGTTTATTAATTTAATATGCATTTTGCAGAATCACCCGCTATGGAATCACCCATGTACACACTAAATTAATGAAATGCCCGAAAAGGATAGGCGTCCCTATCAACTTCTCGCACAAAGAATCCACTTTGTGTATGAGACCCGATCAACAAAGTTTACGGAATCCATCGTAAAACCTCACGGAATCCACTGTGGCATGGAATTCACGGTGAAATATGCCTCCTCGCATCAATATCCTATGCTCAATTTAAGGGATTCTTCTTCTATGGCAATACTTTTGGGTCCATTTTGATGAAGTACCATAATGATCATTAGCTAGGGGATCATTTTCTTTAAGTCCTTCTGTTGACTAGTTGGCATGATTACTAATTTGTTATGCCTATAAAGTTAATACAAAAACAAGGAATTATGCATATCACAATTAGATCCCCTACTTGGACATTATGAAGGATATGACCAATTTTAAGCCATCTTAAAGAGTCATCAATGTACGTGGCCCATGGTAAAGCACATTGCATACCATTATCGATAAGTCTATTATCGTGTATCTTAAATCTCCTAATTAGACTTTATAAAGTGTATGACGAATTTTTAGCCCTCTTAAGGAGTCGATGTAATGGTACCCATAAAAAAAGCAAAGTGTATACCATTATCATAATCATGGATATGTTATCGTTCCAATATATACACACACAGGTGGACTACATCTTGAGTAGAAAAAAGCTATCCATTTGAGTAGACATACATCTCCATAAAGCTATCCATTTGAGTATACATCTCTTTCTCTTTCTCTCCCTCTCTCATTTCCTCCCTCTCTCTCTCCCTCTCCCTCTCTTTCTCTCTCATTTCCTCCCCCTCTCACAATATATCCTAACACTCTCCAAAAGCAAAAGGGAGAGGGAGAGAGAGAATGCACTCTCCCTCCCTCTCCCTCTCCCTCTCCCTCTCCCTCTCCCTCTCCCTTTCTTTCTCTTTCTCTTTCTCTCCCTCTCTCATTTCCTCCCCCTCCCTCTCCCTCTCCCTCTCCCTCTCTTTCTCTCTCTCTTTCTCTTTCTCTTTCTCTTTCTCTTTCTCTTCCTCTCTCTCTCTCTCTTTCTCTCCCTCCCTCTCTTTCTCTTTCTCTTTCTCTTTCTCTTTCTCTTTCTCTCTCTTTCTCTCCCTCCCTCTCCCTCTCCCTGTCTTTCTCTCTCATTTCCTCTCCCTCTCAGAATATCTCCTAACACTCTCCAAAAGAAAAAGGGAGAGGGAGAGAGAGAATGCACTCTCCCTCCCTCTCCCTCTCTTTCTCTTTCTCTCCCTCTCTCATTTCCTCCCCCTCCCTCTCCCTCTCCCTCTCCCTCTCTTTCTCTTTCTCTTTCTCTTTCTCTTTATCTCTCTCTCTCTCTCTCTCTCCCTCCCTCTCCCTCTCCCTCTCCCTCTCTTTCTCTCTCATTTCCTCTCCTAAACAAGAAAAAGAGAAAGTGATTTAAACCTTAAACAAGGAAAAGAAGGAGAGAGAGAGACTCACCAATGAGATATGGCGACTATGGGGCGGCTCCTCTTCGCGATGAAGACTCCTCCTCTCCTTCGTGAACAATAGCGGCGACGGCGATGGTGGCGGCAAGTCTTCTTCCTCTCCTTCTCTCACGACGATCGCTCTCTCTCTCGCTCTCGCTCTCAAAACACAAAATGCAAAAATGTGAAATAAAGCCACGCTCGGTTTCGGCCTATTTTTTTCCCTGTGGAGTGTCACAAAAGCGACGCAAATAGCGACGCCAATAGCAACGCCGCTACCCGTGTCGCTACCTGCCGTCGCTATAAGCTTAAATCCTTGTAGTGGTAGAATCCATAATTACTATTTCACTATGGATTAATCATCTTTGAATTTACATCAAAGGATGTGATATCAAACTCCAACAA